>NC_137061.1:9347864-9437864 GCF_032717465.1 Coenobita brevimanus | reverse complement strand
TGGGGGGTTCTGTGGGGTGTAGGGAGGGTGGGTGGGGTGTAGCGTGGTTGTGTGGGGTGTAGGGGGTTGAGTGAGGTTTAGGGGAGTTGGGTGGGGTGTAAGGTGGTTGTGTGGGATGCTTTGGGGTTGGGTGGGGTGTGGGGGGGTGTTGGGTGGGGTGTAGGGGGTAGGAATGGGGTTGGTTGGGGTGCAGTGTGGTACGATTGGGGTTGAGTGGGGTGCAGTGGGGTAGGATCGGGGATGGGTGGGGTGCAGTGGGGTAGGATCGGGGATGGGTGGGGTGCAGTGGGGTAGGATCGGGGATGGGTGGGGTGCAGTGGGATAGGATCGGGATTGGGTGGGGTGCAGTGGGGTAGGATCGGGGATGGGTGGGGTTCAGTGGGGTAGGATCGGGGACGGGTGGGGTGCAGTGGGGTAGGATCGGGGTTGGGTTGGATGCAGTGGGGTAGGATCGGGGTTGGGTGGGGTGCTGGGGGTTAGGATAGGGGTTAGGTGGGTGCAGTGGGGTGGGATCGAGGTTGGGTGGTGTGCATTGGGTAGGATCGGGGTTGGGTGGGGTGCAATGGGGTGGGATCGGGGTTGGGTGGGGTGCAATGGGGTGGGATCGGGGTTGGGTGGGGTGCAATGGGGTGGGATCGGGGTTGGGTGGGGTGCAATGGGGTGGGATCGGGGTTGGGTGGGGTGCAGTGGGGTAGGATCGAGGTTGGGTTGGGTGAAGTGGGGTTGGAGGGGGTTGGGTGGGGTATGATATTAGTCTGAACAAATTCATTAAGTTGTTTTTAGTTTGGGAGTTAATGAAGACTGTTTCTGCTTCATTATCTTGCGGTTTTCTTATGTTCCTTGAAATCGTCTGAAGACTGGCAAAGAGTAAGAGTAAACTATGACGTCAGCAGATGGAATGCGCTGTCCTAGGCGCCACAGATCGAGTCCTGGAGGTGGACAGGTGTTTTTATATCATGTAGACTTTTAGTATTTTATTTTTGATGCCTCCAGACGATGTTATTTGGCTTTAGGTAGCCTTGACGTATGGAAGGACTCAGTGAAATTTTTATCTAACCCCACCATTTCGAAAAAAAAACTGATATGCGTCCTCGTACTGAGTTGACCTGGTATTCTCGCATTCCTCGCACGAGATGGCGCCACCGCTCCACTGATGCGACGGGAAGAGGTCAAGCGGAAGACACCTCTCTTTTTACACTAATTTGGCCTAAAATTGCCCTCTATCTCTATTCTGAATGCTGAGTCGTACGCATAGTTTAACTCTGGGGAATTTTTCGTCCATTTGTAGGCTATTTCCCGTATCTCAGAGGCAGGGTGAGGCAATACTGCGGCCCTGCATCCCTTCTAAAGCATTTCTTCGTTGACTAGCATCGTATTCTGGTGTTAATGCATTGCTACAGGTCAGAAATCGAGATGGAGAGATGGAAAGTGTAATTCTAGCCAAGTTAAAGTAAGTGAAGTATCATAATATTAGCTCTCCCAGGCTCCTATGACTCACTCTCAGTCGAACAGCATAGTCCCCGCCGTCAGTTGGACATAGAGTACCCCAGCGCATTAAAGGGGTAACGAAGACATTCATTAACCCCCTGATGTTCGGGATAATTCTAGTGACATTCCAGTTAAACCAGACGATTTTACTGAGCTGAGAGTGAGTCATGGGAGCCTTAGAGAGTTAATACACTGTCAGTATTAACCCTTACATGATGGAATAACTCTAGCATTTCTTTACAGCTGACAACAGGCAATTTGGTCCAGTCGAGTGTGTTAGGAGCCTGGCAGATACGGTAAATAAAAATAACACAAGGAAGGTAAGGAAAGTATTGTAAATTATCCAAAATAAAAAAGGAAAAAATACTAAGTCCTGTTTTTATTTGCTCCTTTTACGGTACATAAGTAGATGCACGATACTCTTGACTTCGTGATTAGCCTTAAATTACAGTGTTATGTATTCTAAGTGGTTCTAGATAGTAACAACTCTATTTTAGCAACTTATTCTGCATATTACACTCTCATATTTCCTTGTTTATTGCAGGGAACAAGTAAGGAAAATACAGTAGCAGTTCCAGACATTTAGCAGGTGTGAAGGTGATGGTCGAGTCTGTATAGGTTTGGCCTTGTAATCGAGATGACTCGGGTTCGATTCTCGGGAGGATAGAGGCAATATTAAAAAAAAAAAAAAAAAAAAATGTTGTGGCAGTGTCCGTAGTGACCTGCTACTCACACATACAGACATGCACTTAAACACACACATGCATACACTGACACAAGTACATACACTAAGACAGACAGGGGACTTATACACAAGGGTAGGGTGTGGAAGGCAGGGGGGTTTTATTTCCAAGTCCAAAAAATCCAATTGGATTTTTGGGGCTTAGAAATAAAACCCCCCTACCTTCCACACCCTACCCTTATGCATATGTTCTGTGCGTCTGTCTGCAGGTGTATGTGTCGTGTGTGTCATGTGACTGTCTTGTGTTAGTATGTGTGTATATACTTTTACATTCCCCCCGGCAGGTCAACTACGTGACTGCCCAAATCCCCACCACCGGGCAGGCCACTAAGTGACTGCCAAACCACCTTAAATAACCTCTAACTCAACCGGGAGTCGAACCCGGGTCCAAATGACAGGTCACTACGGACACTGCCACAGTTTTAAATATGCCTCTATCTCCCAGGAATCGAACCCGAGACCTATAGATTGGCATGCCGCCTCTCTACTCACTCTGCCACCACAGCCCCGCTAGCTTTACGGCCGGGACTGGTACTGTATTTTAGTTATTTGGTACCAATAATAAACAAGGGGAGACTTACCTGTATTGGATGTATTAAGTCGCTAATGGAGAGTTGTTACAATATCTCCAGAGTTCCTTAGAATATTTCAGACTAATTTGGTCCTAGTTACGAAGAAATCAAGAGTTTTATCAGTTTATATAATATGAAGAAAATAGAAATTAGAACCTTGTGTTTTCTATATTTTTCCTTTCGATGGAGAACTGAGCCCCACTACCACTCCCTAACAAAATCAATCCAACCTTCAGATTAATTAGTATTTTGGCTTCATACAGAGCTGGTGAGAAGCTTTGATAAGGGAATAGTGTCTACCTGATTTGAAAACCCTGGTGAATTTTGGCAAGGATGGCCATGAAATAGGCTTGGAACTTAGAATGGCTTTGATAACAGTGCAAAAGGAATCGGTATTTGGAGCTACTTTGAAAGAATGTCATAAGAAAAAAGAATAACTAATAATTACACTGAGAATGGCTTGGTCAAAAGGATACCAATTGTAAACTACCTGGAGTGGCTTTGATAATACAGCCAACCCTCTTCCTAACACAGCCAACCCTCCTCCTAATACAGCCAGCCCTCTTCCTAACACAGCCAGTCCTCTTACTAACACAGCCAGTCCTCTTCCTAACACAGCCAGTCCTCTTACTAACGCAGTCAGTCCTCTTCCCTAACAGAGCCAGTCCTCATACTAACACAGCCAGTCCTCTTCCTAACACAGTCAGTCCTCTTCCTTAACACAGCCAGTCCTCTTCCTAACACAGCCAACACTTTCTAACACAGCCAGTCCTCTTCCTAACACAGCCAGTCCTTTTCCTAACACAGTCAGTCCTCTTACTAACACAGCCAGTCCTCTTCCTAACACAGCCAGTCCTCTTCCCTAACACAGCCAACACTGTTCCTAACACAGCCAACCCTCTTCCTAACACAAATATCCCTCTTCCTAACACAGCCAGTCCTCTACATAACACAGACATCCCTCTTCCTAACAGACATCCCTCCTCCTAACACAGACATCCCTCTTCCTAACGCAGGCAGCCCTCTTCCTATCACACATCGCTCTTCCTAACACACATCCATCTTCCTAACACAGCTAACCCTCTTCCTAACAGAGACATCCCTCTTCCTAACACAGCCAGTCCTCTTCCTAACACAGCCAGCCCTCTTCCTAACAGACATCCCTCTTCCTAACACAGCCAGTCCTCTACCTAACAGACATTCCTCCTCTTAACACGCGCAGCCCTCTTCCTAACACAGAAATCCCTCTTCCTAACGCACCAAGCCCTCTTCCTAACACAGGCAGCCCTTTTCATTAAGTCTTGGATGTGTTCTGAAAACTTGGCAGAAAACACATCAAACTGGGAGGAAGCTGGCAAATCTGTTCCCTAAGTAGCACTGGAACTTTTAATATTTATACTCCACTATAGACCTAAGTGATGAGGACTTGTATACACTGGCAACTGAATAGGTTTGGATAAGAGCTTTGATAAAAATATAAGAAACTACTAAAGAGTCTGCATAACTTGACAGTACTGGTATAAAGCCTGGTATAAATAGTGCTGGTATGAAGTGGTATTGTTATATAAAGCATCAACCTGAGAGACTGAGATACAAGTAACTATGAGATAAAAGTAACTACGAGATGTCTAGGAGATAAAATATGAGCTAAAGGAGGACTAGTGTACAGGGGCATGGCCAGGTTATCTCCCCTAAGCTGTATTAAATAACCTGGCAGTAGCAAGAAACACTGCAGGTACTACGTGAAACTAGCACTGTGGACGATTATAAAGTCCAGCCAAGATAAGGCTATTAGGGCTAGTCACTTAACATGGCAGTAATTGGAACCAGGGACTCAAGCTTACAAATTACTATAACCATTATTAATTAAAGGTAGATGTCCATTGATAAAGTATAAGTGAATGTTCTAAGTTGAATTTAGGTTTTACACCCAAGGAGTTTATACCATATCCCAGTGGATGTGACAAATTCTAAGTTGAAACATGGGTTTTATATCCTTAGACTTTTTACCCAGCCCAATCCATAACATGAAAGGTGGAAAAAACTTGATATACAGCTTGTTCTTTTATTATCTTTCTTCCTACAAGTGTTGACATTTGCCATGGATATTTACAGAGTGCATTAGCAGCTATGACGGCAGCATGTCAAGTTACCCTGGGAGGAGGCAGTGTTATTATCTAAAAGTATATTTGTACAGTATAGCGCAAAAAAAAGTATGTCAAAAGAGTGCAGGTATTATAAAAGTATATCAGTAAATTTAGTGCAATAATTTATCTCCATCTCCAGCTGGCTTGCTCTCCTATTCCTCTCTACCCTGCTCACTGTAGAACCACACACACACAAATCACACACTTCTTTCTTTTGCCAGACGCCTTAATCCCGTAAGGGGTGGCTACAAACAAATGGCATCCATGTCGCCCTGTACCCCACCATTTCACTGCCCTGCTCTCAGCTCACACCCCCCTTTCCCATATACCTTTCCACTCCCTACCTCCATCTCATCCTTGACCTCCTCCTCCCTCTCTCCCCTCCACCTCACTCACATACACTCACCTCGTTCATCTCTCGCTCTCCATCCTCTCCCTATAGCTAAAGCACCTCAGTGTTTTCTCCTAACGCTTCCTATCACATCCACATCCACACCACAACGCTCCTTCACTTCCTCATTTGTTAACCTGTCACTCCATGTAACTCCACATACTCCACTCAGATAACTCATTTCCACTGTTCTCACTCTTGACTTCTGTCCCTCCAACAATGTCTAAGCTTCATATCCTTACGTCAGAGTTGGTGTCACAATACTGTCATGTAGCGACTTTTTAACTTCACACTTAATCACACCCTAAAGGAAAAAAAAATACAACCTGTAACCTATCCTTTCTGGCTCTCCCACTTCCTCTCTGGTCTCAGCTGGCTCTGATTCTCTCTCTCTCTCTCCCCACTCCCTAGCATCAGTCTCTATCACCTGAGGAAATACAGGTACATTTAAGTCTCTCGGCTGGCTCCGATTCTGTCTCTCCTCTCCCCCTAGAATCAGCCCCTCTATTGCCTGGGAAAATACAGGTACTACGGGTCACAAAAGTATCAGTGCACAATATGTGTGAAACGTTAGGGACCACAGAACGAAGGTCACTGAAATATTGGTGTCCGACCTACCATATATTGGTAGCCCTGTTGTCAGGAGATGTCTTATGTTGCCAACTAGCAATATCCTCTTGCAAACATATAGCAAATGTTATGTTTATATAAAGAGCCATTGTTCATACGCAATGAGACGTTGGTAAACATCAGAAGTTGCTGGAATGTTTTCGGTAGGCATCGGACCCTCTGTGCCCCGATACTTTTGTGACCCATAGTACAGTAAAGTCTCTCAGCCGGCTCTGATTCAGTCTCCCATCTCTCCCTAGCATCAGTCTCTCTATGGCCTGGGGAAACACAGGAACGTGAAAGGTGCCTAAGGAGTTAATGTCCTTCCAGAGTAACAGTTACAAGTGCCGCCATAACTACAGTATTATCATCATCCCTACTACACCACCTACAAATACAAAATACGGGGTACTATTCTATATGGTTTTGGAGGCTTCTTAACAACTCTTCCTTAGTGATTTAGTGTACATATTTCACTTGTTACTGATGCAAATGAAGGATATTAAAAGTGCAAACAACATGCGAGAGAAAGCTTGGGTGTACAGAAATATAAATCGTTAAGGGAAAGGTGTTACTAAGCCTCCTACTCCACTTTTGACCCAGACGCTGACGGTTTCTCTTGGTTGCCATTCTTGCTCTCCAGGGTTGCCATCTTGTCCTCTTGAGTTGTCTTCTATTGTCATCTCGCCGTCCATGGTTGCCATTTGTCATCCTAGGTTATCATATCCTTCTGTTGCCATCTTGTCATCCCAATTGCCATCTCGTCATCTACTGTTGTCCCGTTGTCATCTATTGCCATTTAGCTGTCCTGGGTTGCCGTGTCTTCTGGGGTTGCCATCTTGTTGCTTTTGGTTGCTGTTCTTCTAAGACTGCCGGCCTGATACTCTGCATTTGCCATCGGTTTCTGTGGAGGAAAACATCAGTCAGGTGAACACTTTTCTCTGTCTAATGTACCAGTGTACAATACAAGCACCAGACACAGACACAGACACAGACACAGACACAGTCACAGACACAGTCACAGACACAGACACAGACACACACACAGACACACACACAGACAGACACACACAGACAGACACACACAGACAGACACACACAGACAGACACAGACACAGACACAGACACGCAGACACACAGACACACAGACACACACAGACACACACACACACACACACACACACACACACACACACACACACACACACACACACACACACACACACACACACACACACACACACACACACACACACACACACACACACACAGACACACACACACACACACAGACACACACACACACAGACACAGACACAGACACACACACACACACACACACACACACACACACACACACACACACACACACACACACACACACACACACACACACACACACACACACACACACACACACACACACACACACACACACACACACACACACACACACACACACACACACACACACACACACACACACACACACACACACACACACACACAACTGTATCACAGGGGTTGACACCAGCAAGGACATGCGACCGTAAAACTTTACCCCCGTAACCTAATTAACCTAATGGATGCTGCCCTGTCATTGGGTGTATAATGGCAAGGCAATTACAGTGCCAAGGTGCCCCTGTAGCTGTCCTGGCAGGATGCCCTAAAGCCACTGCCATAGCCACTGGTCACGGCTGATGGGCTATGGGTCCTTGACTCCTCCGTGGACCAGGAGTTGTATGGGCGGGCGGGGCCTGTGGCCCATTCCTCCTTTACTTGCCGATCATGACTAAATCAAAGCCAAGAAAAAAAAAAAAAGTCTGAGGAATCCAAATCACCCAAAGGGTTCAGAGTGGCATCTTGGAAGGTAGGTAACTTGAAGAGTAAAGGTGGAAGTGGTGGAGACTGACCAGGAGGCGGGTACTGTAATGTCTGCTGCTTACAGGAAGTTAGGTTCAGGGGAAAGTCAGCTAGGATAATTGTTGGGAAGGATTGTAGATATGTTATTTTGAGGGGAAATGTGGACGGACATGGTGGTGTGGGCGTGCTGGTCTAAGAGAAATGGGTGGCATGTGTTACGGATGTAGTGAGAGTAAAATGAAAGGATAATACAATGGCAAATATTGTTGAAAAACTCCTGGTAACATTTGTTTTGGCGTGTGCCCAATAGGTTAGCTTGGGTGATAATGAAAATGAAAAATTTTTGGATGATTTGATATGTGAGGTTGGTGATATGGGGGATGATGACTCATTTTGGATGGGGATTCAAATGGTCATGTGTGCGCCACAGCTCACAGATATGAAGGGCTGTACAGGGAATGTGCATTTGGTATCAGAAATGTGGAAGAGGAAAGGATACTATAGTCTGGGGTGGCATTAAACATGACTGTGCAAAATGCTTTCTAGGAAGAGAGAGAGAGAGAGAGAGAGAGAGAGAGAGAGAGAGAGAGTAGGCTGATTAATGAGCTTGGGATAGGAATAGCCAGTGATTATTTCCTGGTGAGGGGCGTTGATAGAAGGTTAGTGAAGGGTGTAAAAGCTATACAGACTGAATGGTGTATGCAGCAACACAAATTACTGACATGTGACGTGGTGCTGAAGGAGAGGATGGTAAAAAGAAACAACAACAACTATGGACCAAAGAGGGAAATATGGAAGTTTGATAACCAAACAGTAAGGGATGCCTTCTATAGCGAGATGAGTGAATGGTGGCTGAACAAGGAGCTGTAGATAGTATTAATGAGCAATACATAGATCTCAAAAACAGTTTCTTTAGAGTTACTGATTCAGTGTGGATGGACAACGGTCTGCTAAAACAAGATTGCATAGTGGTGGGATGAGGGTGTAAAAGCCGCAGTGAAGGAGCAGAAAAGACTTTTCAGGAATGGAAAATGGGTGGTAACAGAGAGGAATACTTGGTTGCCAAGTTTAGGGCCAGAAAGGAGGTATACAGGACAAAATCTGAGTTTCAGAGACTTCTACTGAATAGCCTCAGTAGTGCCAAAAGGAGAAATGTGATATTTAAGGTGGCAAATGAGATTATCAGAGAAAACATGGATATCACAGGTGAGCAATGTGTGAAGAATGATAAAGGTAAGGTAGTGGTGGGCAGTGAGAAATAAACATGCTAGTAGAGAAGATTATAACCGGTTCCTGATAGAAGTGACTGGAATAGGGAAGGTTTGGAGTCAGTGGATCCAGTGTTTGAACCACGGTCCTTGATTAATGCTGCTACTGTGTGCAGGGCAATTTGCAGGACGTAGTTGAGGAGGGAGGGTGTGTGTCTGGGTTTACTGCTGAAATGTTGAAGACCTCAGGGGACATGGGAGTGGGTTTAGTTACTGATATGGTACTTTCGAGTATATGTGTACTCACAGATGACTGGCTGAAGTGTGTGATTGTTAAAGCATATAAGGGTAAGGGTGAGGCCCTGGAGAGAGGAAATTATAAAGGCATAATGAGGGTATAGAAAGCGTCCTGGATGGTATGATAAGGGAAAGAGTGAATTTTAATGAGATGCAGTTTGGGTTTATGCCAGGCAATGGGGCAATTGATGCAATATTCACTGTCCGATAACTTCAAGAAAATATATCAGAAAGAAGAGAGAGTTGTACTTTTTGCTGAATTGGAGAAAGCCTTTAACAAAGTTCCTTGGGGGATGGTGAAGTGGGCAATGAGAAAGCTTGAGATCCAAGAGTGGCTGCAAAGAGTAACTATGGCGATGTACAACGATGCTTGCACCCACGTGAGAGTGAATGGAATTTGAGTGATGAGTTTTTCGTGAACGCTGGCGTGAGTCAGGGGTCATGGTGCTTGATGCTCTCTCATATAACTTAATATGCGGACACTGTTGGGAGTTGATGTATGCTGATTACACTGTGTTGACTGAGGAGAATGAAGGGAGGCGGGGAAAAGAATTAAGGGTGGAGAGATGGAATGGGGTAGAAGGGTTTGATGGAGTGGGGCAGAAGGGTTTGATGGAGTGGGACAGAAGGGTTTGATGGAATGGGGCAGAAGGGTTTGATGGAATGGGGCAGAAGGGTTTGATGGAATGGGGCAGAAGGGTTTGATGGAGTGGGGCAGAAGGGTTTGATGGAATGGGGCAGAAGGGTTTGATGGAATGGGGCAGAAGGGTTTGAGAGCAAATGGGGATAAAACAAGTGATGATACTTACGGCTGGTGACGGTGCTGTCAGAGCAGTGTGTGTGTGGCTATGTGCAGTTTACCACAAGGGTGTGGGAACTAACTCCATCTTGTGCAGTGTGTGTGTTAAGTAGGTGCATAAGGGATGGGTGTTATTAGAGATAGGCTAAGAAATAATGCCAATTTCGTTTGTGTGGTGTGTCGGGAAGAACATGTAGATATTGACAGGCGTGAAAGAAATGATCTTGCTGGAGAGTCTCTTGAGTGTTTGGAGGAGTTGTTATTTAGGGGACATGTTATATGCTGGAGGTGGGTTAGGGTAAGATGTTGATGGAGGAAATTCAAGGAGCTGTTGCCTCATCTGACACTGAGAGGGCTCCTCCTCCTTGCTACGCGTCCTGGTATATAGGATGTGTTAGGTGATTACTGCTGTATGATAGTGAGGCCTCGGCAGTACAGGAAGAGAGTATTCCTAGGCTGAAACAAACAGAAATGATAATGATTAGATGGATGTGCAGTGCGTCCTTAAATGAAAGGCCGGGGGGAGGGGGGGTAGGACTGTGATTAAAGAACCGAGAGGAAGAATGGGAGTTGAATGTCATAGTGTTGTGATGATGAGGGGTAGGTTGAGATAGTGTGGACATGTTGTGAGTATGGAAGATGGCAGCTGTGTGCGGAACGTAAGAGGTGTGAAAGTCAAGGGTAGGGTTGCAAGAGGCAGACGAAAACAGTCCTGGGACGAGGTAAATGTGTGGCCTCATGGATAAGGAACTGAATAGGGAGGCTGACAGAGATCGAGCAGCATGGAGAGCCGCATATTGGTGCCTTAATAAACTAAATTACACGATAAGCACCATACATGAGAACACCTGTACACACACATTCACGCACACAAACATCCACACACACAATCCCCCCCCACACACACACAACCCCCTCCCACACACACATACACACACACAACCCCCTCCCACACACACATACACACACACAACCAAAATAACACACAACCACATAATTCACAAGGTTATGTTCAAAATGGCATAGGCTTCTTAATGTCTTTTTCACAGCGATTTACTCTGCATATTACACCTTGATATCCACTTGTATTCTCTCTCCATCTCATGTCCACATAGTTTACATTACAATTTAAAACATCAGTAGGTGAAAGAGGCAAAATAAATCGCTTAGGAAGAGGTGCAATGGCTACCTCCACCACACCAACATACCTTGATCTCTTCCCAAAAAAAAAAAAAAAAAAAAAAAAAAAAAAAAAAAAAGTTATAGACAATTTTACCGGAAGTCTCGTGGGATAAGAAGGCTCCCTAACACCTCTTCCTTAGCGATTTATTTATTTATTTTTATCACACCTTATTATCCTTTTCCGTGTCACGCCAGTCCTTCCAATATCACCATACAATGCATAAATAACGTACAAAACGATATTAACCAGCCATAACCAAAAATAAATCGCTAAGGAAGAGGTACTTGGGAGCTTCCTTACCCGACGAGAGACGGGTCTGGATGTATCGTTGTAAATAATAATAATAATAATAATAATAATAAAGGCTAGGAACAATTATTTACTATATTTCAGTTCATAGGCACCAGTAAAGTTGGAGGAGGTGGGTCAATGGAAAGAAAGAAAGAAAGAGAGAGAGAGAGAGAGAGAGAGAGAGAGAGAGAGAGAGAAAAGGGAAAAAAAGAAAGAAAAAGAAAGAAAAAGAAAAAAAAAAAGGAAAAAGAGGAGAGAGAGAGAGAGAGACAGACAGACAGACTATCTTCTAATATTGCTACTACCACAGACGGGTTTTCTCAGTGCAGGGAAATCCTCTGGTTAATATTAGTTACATTCAACCCTTCTGTGCCAAAAGTCAAGCCTGATGGGAATTAAATCGTCTGCAGATAATAATAATAATAATAGTAGTAGTAGTAGTAGTAGTAGTAGTACTAGAAGTAGTAGTAAATAATAATAATAATAATAATAATAATAATAATAATAATAATAGTAGTAAAGGTTATGAAGGTAAAGGGCTTAGCAGGTAGGGTAGTGTGCATAGCCGTGAAAATATTAATGAACGAAAAGGCATATGGATGGAGGAATGAATGAATGAATGAATGTGTGTGTACGTGGGTATTTCCATGCACAGTATGCGTGTATTCCTGTGTATATGGAGATGTCCATAAATGTATGATTGTGTGTAGGCATATGTGTTCATGTCTATGTGCATTTGGGATGTGTATGTATGTAGGTACGCATTTATGTGCGTACAGACTGTACTAATGTATGTTGTACGTGTATGAATGTTTTCATATATGTTTATATGCAGATATGTGCGTCTGCATTAATGTGTATGCATCTACGTGTGTATTATGTAGGTATGCCTTTATGTATGCACGTACAGTTGCGAGCATATGACTCGAGGCCACCTAGTCCACCAACATGTTAGTGTTTTATCTGGTAGCAGCGGTAATTATGAACTTGACCGAGATTCAGACGGCTGTTCGGACGAAACAAGCCCAGAGAGAAACTGTCAAATTGCAGTTCTAACTTGTCTCCAATGAATTTTGATAATGATTAACGTACACATAGTAGGTATATTTATAACCATAGTATTACAACATAGGCATCCAAATAGTGGTGCGTTCATTCACGTGAGACACACGGGTATCCCGAGTGTGCAGCTCCATCACCACCTTGGTTTGTGACGTAGGCACCACGTGACGCCACATATGGGGAGAGGCATGAATGTAAAACCAATTGGTCCGTTCATGGGGGAGGCGGTGGCTGAATCGGTAGAGAGGCGGCTTGCAGTCCTAATGGACCCAGGATCGAATCCCGGCTGGGGCAGGGAACAGTTTAAGGATTTGAATTTCCTAAAGAGCAGACTTTCCTGATCTACCAGATGACCCGCCGACATGTCGTAAAAGTACCCCCGCTAATACCAGTACACCAGTCCTGTATGAGAGAGCCCTAGCATGTATTCAATATGGACGGTGGGTGTTAGCGCCGAAGTGGTGACATGTGGAGGTGTAGGAGGACTTCTGGGCCTTGGGATAGGCCACTGCCCCCAAGAAATAGGCCCTGAGCCTTTGCCCGGAGTCGGACACGTAAAAAAAAAAATAATAAATATTTATAGAGAGTAATCGTTCGACTTTACCACTCGAATATTAAAGAAACATTGGTTGCGTATGTCAAAACAAACTTATTACAGCCCTCATATACGTTAAATACCGCAGCCAACCGCCTGCCCCCTCCCCCCTCCTCCTCCCATCAGACGTCCCACCTCGTCCCTCCCTTCCTCACCCACCACCCTCCTTATAACTCCCACACACCCCTCCCCCTGTTCCGCCTACTGTGGTGTGAACCTTTAAATCTCCCAGCTGCTTCGGATTTAGACTTCGACGAAAGTGAGGTTCACTGTGAGGGATGACTGGCATGACAGCATTTTTGTGATAATAGTGCTAGGTTGCGGGAAAGCTGATAACCCTACGGTATATCTCCTGAAAACTGGTAAAGGTTGTTTGGTTCACGACGATAGTCGAACCAAATAAATCACTACCGATATCCGTGTGTCACATGAATAACGCACCACTGTTTGGATGCCTATGTTGTTATACTATGGTTATAAATATATCTATCATGTGTATGACATATAATACGTTTACTTGCAGGATATTGATTGGAGACCGGTTAGAACTGCACATTAACAAATTATCAATGGGTTTGTTTCTTCCGAACAGCCGACTGAACCTCGGTCAAGATCATAGCTACAACTGTTACCAGATAAAACACCAACAGGTTGGTGGACTACGTGGCCTCGAGTCATCTGCTCGCAACTGTACCTATGTACTTATGCATGAATGTATACATTTATATATGTATTAATGCGTGCACACGTGTGCGAATTAGGGATGCACCGGAACCAGCATATCGAGTTCCGGCCGGAATCGGAACTAGCCGGAACTTGTGGCCGGAACCGGAACTGGAAGTGAAGTTGTGAAATAAAAAAATTCTTGACACTCAAACCTAGAAGTACTATGTAATATTTTAGTCCAATTTTTTGTTTACATTTCTAAGTAATTTTTTTTACTAAGCCCTAGTCCAAGTAAGCCATTCTGTTGATATATTTGTAATTTTATCCCACGTTAATGGAACACATTTATCTGTGTGCTTCAAGGTGAGATGAAATAATATCCACCTTTTATTTTCCTGTGAAAACTGTCAAGTACTGTAGGCCTATACAGAATTATGGCCAAATCTGTAGGTATATGTCATTCAGTGCATATTATGATGTTCTATAATAAATGTTTTATATACATAACTCGGTTATATATCATTAACCAATAAATACTTTTAGGCATTGCCAGGAAGGTGATGGGGAAGACAAAAATATTTTACAACATGGCTGAGAGAAAAAAAAATGTAGAACAGGAAAAGTTGGTGTAGCAGCATATACATCAAAAGTTCAGGTGCCGGCCTGTTATTTTTCTGAAGCTACGGCCGAAACAGGAACTTCATCCAAATTGAAGTTCTGGTCGGAAGTATGCGGCTGGAACCTAGTTCCGGTGCATCACTAGTACAAATGTACGGTACTTATGTATGACTGTACGGCATCCATACATGTAGGTTGTATGAATGTATAGTACTTACGTATGACTGTACAGCACGTATAAATGTAGGCTGTATGAATGTACAGTACTTATCTATGAATGTACAGTACTTATCTATGAATGTACAGCATGTATACATGTAGGTTATATGAACTTACAGTACTTATGTATGAATATAAGCATGTATACATGTAGGTTATATGAGTGTGGGTAAGTGTATGTACGGTATGTATATAACTCGCATGTGTATGTGCAGTTATACTGTATAGGCCTATGTGAAGGTAAGTTTGCTTAAGTGCTTCTATGCATATATGTATTTTTTTTATGCAAGGAAGAAGGAACCCAAGGCAAGGAGCAGCAAACCGTTCCTTCAAAAACAAAACAAAACATGAACAGTACAACAGAGAGCCAAATTCAAAATCCGATAATTTCGAGATGCCTGGACACACTGCGTTTGAAAGACTGGACATCATAGGAAGTAGGAAATACAGACAAAGGGAGACAGTTCCAGCGTTCGCCTATTGCATAAATGAAGGGCTGGGTGTAACGGTTTGTTCTTACATCAGAGAGTTGGATAGAAAAGGGATGAGAGTTTGTTGTTAGACGAGTGCTACACGCCAGTCGTGGAGGTGGAGGGATGCAAGCAGACAGTTCAGAGGAGCAGTGACCGTTGAAGTAGCGATAGAAAAGAGAAAAAGATGCAACAGTGCGGCCAAGAGAGAGAGCTTGAAGGGAGCCAGTTTAATTAAAGAGGAGAGTTAATGAGACGAAAAGCCTTTGACTCCACCTTGTTGAGAAGAGCTGTATGTGGAAAGCCTCCCCACACGTGAGAGCTGTACTCTACATAGGGACGAATAAAACCCGTGTATAAAGTCAACAACTGTGCAGGGGTAAAGAAAACACAGAGTCGGCTTAGCACACCTGATCTCTTGGAAGAAGATTTTACAAGAGAGGTAGTATGATCTTTCCAAGATAAATGATAAATCTCGAGAGAATGAAGCCCCAAGCATGTTCAAGGATGATGCAGGTTTGAACTGGATATTATCAAATATTAGTAAGTACACCTGTGGAAGATTTTGTCGCGTTGATAGTTGTATGAACTGAGTCTTTGATGCATTAAAAACAACAAGATTACTTTTACCCTAGCCAGAGATACAAGCCAAGTCAGACATTAGGTGTGCTATAGCCTCATCCTTTGTTTGTTGAAGTGCTGAAATGGGCGTTGCAGGAACCGAATGGAAAGGTGAAGGGTGGAATCATCAGCGTATGAGTGGATAGGGTTAGATGTACGGCTTAGAAGGTCATTGATGAATAAAAGGAAGAGAGTTGGTGATTGGACAGAGCCCTGAGGAACACCACTGTTGACATATGAAGTAAAAGAACGGTGGCCGTCTACAACAGCAGCTATAGAACGACCAGAAAGGAAGCTATAGATGAAGGCACAGATAGAAGGATAGAAACCGTAAGAGGGCAGTTTGGAAGTTAAAGATTTTTGCCAGACTCGATCGAATGCCTTAGAGATGTCAAGTGCAATGGTAAAGCTTTCGCCAAAGTCCCAAAAGGAGGATGACCAGGAGTCTGAAAGGTAGGTGAGAAGATCGCCAGTGGAGCGTCCCTGACGGAACCCATACTGACGATCAGAAAGAAGGTTGTGATAGGAAAGATGCTTTAAAATTCTTCTGTTAAGAATAGACTGCAAATTTTTTGAGACACAGGATGTTAAAGCAATTGGGCGATAGGTAGAGGGTTGGGAATGGTCACCCTTCTTTGGGACTGGCTGACTGAGAGCAAACTTCCAGCAAGAAGGAAAGATTTAAGTTGATAGACAAAGGCGAAATAGTTTACCCTGGCAGGGTGTAAGCACAGAAGCACAGTTCTTGAGGACAACAGGAGGGACTCCATCAGGCCCACATGCCTTGTTAGTACTGAGGCCAGTCATGGCAGAAAATAAATCAGCTGAAGAAATTTTAATGTCAGCCATGAGGAAGTCAGAGGGGGGAAGTGATGGAGGAACAGCACCGGAGTCATCTAAGGTGTACGTCTGCGTGTACGTGTATAATTGTGTATGCATATATGTATGCCTGTATTTATTCAAATTTGTATGCAAGCATACCAGTACGTATGAATATGTTTGCTTGTTGATACATGCATGTATGCTCGTGCTGTTATGTATGTGTATACTGTATGTGTGCATGTGTACATGTGCATGTGTGCTAAAGGGTGCATCCGTGAATGCAGGCGCGCTCGCATGCATGCGTGCATGCGGGCGGGCGGGCGGGCGGGCGGGCGGGCGGGCGCACGTACGTACGTACGTACGTGCGTGCGTGCGTGCGTGCGTGCGTGTGTGTGTGCGTGTGTGTGCGTGTGTGTGTGTGTGTGTGTGTGTGTGTGTGTGTGTGTGTGTGTGTGTGTGTGTGTGTTTCAAAATACAATAGACAGTAGGGTAAAGAATACTTATAAATATATTCTTAGGTGATATTCCTAAAAGGCAAAAAGTGCCCTGGAATTATATAAAAAGTCCCATCCTTTCCCAATTAACCCCAAGCCAGGTGACGCCCGCACCACAAAATACCTGGAGGTAGTGTCAAGTAGACTAACCTTACTTGTGAGGGGTGGTGGGGGTGGGGGGGTTGTGGTGGTTGCAATGGTGGTCGTTGTGGTTATAGTGGTTCCTCCCAACTACTGTCTTCTGTGCTGTCTTTTATCCTCCTGTCTTCTGTCTCGTCATCATCAACTCTTCAGGCCTAAATCTATCTGTCTATTGCCAGACGCCTTAATCCCTTATATGAGGTGGCCACAAACAAATCGCCTTCACGTCACCCTGTCCCCCACCATCAATCTGAAAATATAAATCCATATTAATACAGGCTCTTCAGGTAGCTAATAGGAACAGAATATTCTCCATTGTAACCATTATTATCAAAATTTTGTGAAATGTAAGAGTTCTGCTGCCTCAACACCTTATCTTTACAACACTAACATTATTTCACTGAAGTGGGAAAGGCATAGAAATAATAATAATACTGATGGTGGTGGTGGTGGTGGTGGTGATGATGGTAGTTGTGGTTGTAGTGTTGGTGGTGGTGGTGATGAGGGTGATGTGATGGTGATGAAGGGATGGTTTGGTGGTGATGACGGGGGTGGTGATGGCAATTAGTAATGATGAGGATGGTGGTGATGGTGGTGATGGTGGTGGTGATGGTGGGATGGTGGTGGTGATGGGGTGGTGGTGATGGGATGGTGGTGATGGTGGTGGTGATGGTGGGATGGTGGTGGTGATGGTGATGGGATGGTGGTGATGATGGGATGGTGGTGATGATGGGATGGTGGTGATGATGGGATGGTGGTGGTGATAATAAAGTGGTGATGGGGTTGTGATAATGAGGTGGTGGTGGTGATGGGGTTGTGATAATGTGGTGGTGGTGGTGGTGGTGGTAATAGCGGTGGTGGTGGTGGTAAAGAGTGGTGGTGATGGGGTGGTGGTGGTAAAGAGTGGTGGTGGTGGTGGTGGTGGTAAAGAGTGGTGGTGGTGGTGGTGGTAAAGAGTGGTGGTGGTGGTGGTGGCGACTGCGATTAGTGGTGGTGATGTGGTGGTGGTCGTGGTGGTGATGTGGTGGTGGTCGTGGTGGTGATGTGGTGGTGGTCGTGGTGGTGATGTGGTGGTGGTCGTGGTGGTGATGTGGTGGTGGTGTGATGGCGATTAGTGGTGGGGATGGTGGTTGTGGTTGTGGTGGTGATGGTGGTGATTGTGGTTGTGGTGGTTGTGGTTGTGGTGAAAATGGGGTGGTGGTTGTGGCGATTAGTGGTTGTGGTGGTGGTGGCGGTGGTAGTGGTGATATCGGTGGTACTGCAGCTACTGTTTTCTTCTGTCCATCTCCTCCTGTCTTTGTCGTCTGTCCTGTCGTCTCGTTTGGTCCTCACTTCTTTGGCCCTCCTGGTCAAAAATTATCTGAAATAGAACACAAATTAGTAACGTAAAAATGATGGTGGCAGTAATTTCCACAGCAATAGTAATAATAGCGATAGCAATAATAGTAATGAGTTGTAACAGTAATGAGTAATGATGGTAATAAATGTAATGATGGTAATAGTAGTAATAATGGTAATAAGAATAATGGTATTAGTCATAGGAGTAATGATAGTAATAAGAGTAATAATAATAATAAGTAATAATAGTAACAGTAATAACTACAAGAGTAATAATAGTAATACGGATAAACAGTAATAAATGTAATACCACTAACACCAACAGGAAAATCGGGTACATGTGTTTTACTTTAAGCAGCAACAAGATCACACTAATTCAGTTCCTTTTACTCCCGTTTGTTTTCCCTCTTTTTCCTGACTATTTTCGTGGCAGTACACAGTCGTTTTCTGTTGGCTTTTTCCGCACTTACCATCATGTTCTCTATGCCTCGCCGACGTTTTTAATGGCAGACTTACTAAAACTTGCTCAAGTCTTGGTTGGTAGGTTAGATTGCTAGGTTAGGCCGATTATTTGACTCTGCCCTGCATCCTTGCCCTACATTACAGCAGACATCACATAAGTTATCGGAATAAATCGCCGAATAAGAGTTGCTACCAAGACTCCAGTACCACCTACACTAACCACTATGTAACTATCAAACAACCCAACCCAACCACAAGCATCTCTGGTAGTTTATATGACGGAAAACACACAAACCCAGTAAAACACCTCTCATCCTGGCTAAAGTCCATCCCTGTTTACTCACTTGCATATCAGACTGTTCTATGCTAATACATTGTGAAGTTCTTATATACTGTACTTTAATGAAGAAAATTGTCCCAGAAAAGCAGTCGACATTCCTTCCTCCTCAACACGGCTCCAGTTCAAACTAACTCACGTTTACACCGATCCCTCCTGGCTTAAATTAACCCGAATTGGCTCACACTCTTCTAAATTAAGTCTAAATTAAGATACCATGACTTTTTGTTTATATTATTTACCCTTAATGAAGAAAAATGTCCCGGAGATGCCGTCCACAACCTTCCCCCTCGACAGCACGGCCTACACTGAGCACGCCGTAGGTGACGTCATCAAATATTCGTCTTGCGTCCCGGATGCCTCTCTGTTCGAAAAATTTTTAACTTGACGCTTAACCTGCAACTCAACCAGCCGATGAAAGAAAACGGGGGATAAAGAGAGAAAGTGGAGTTAGATAGAACGTAAACTTAAGAGAATTTACGAGACAGGTTTGGTTCTGGGCTATTAGTAGAGTTCGGGGAGGAGCAGTGGGGTACTGGCGATGTTGGGTAGGGTGTAAGTGGGAGCTGGTGGTGTTTGGCTGGTGTAGTTGGGTACTGGCGGTGTTCGGTGGGGTATACTGGTGTATTTTCAGTGTTGGGTGGGAAAGGGGGATATTGGCAGTGTTGTGTGGGATGCCTAGGGATATTGGTGGTTTTGGGTGGGGTGCAGGGGGATATTGACGGTTTGGGTGGGGTGCAGTGGCGTAATGTAGATGTAGGTTTGCGTGCACTGGCGTATTGGCGGTGGTGGACGGGGTGCAGCGGGATACTGGTAGGGTTGGTTGCTGCGGAATGCAGTTGGGCGGGGTGAAGTGAAGTACAAATGGTGGTGGGTGGGGTGAAGTAGGGTATTAATCCGTATTGGGTGGGGTACAGTTGGGTGCTAGCGGAGGTGGTTGGAGCGTACTGGTGTATCGTCGATGCTGGGTGGGGTGGAATGAGGTATTGGCAGTGTTAGGATGGGTGTGGTTGGGAGCTGGTGGTTTTTGAGTGGGGTGATTTGGGATACTGGCGGTGCTGGGTGGTGTGCAATTGGGTATTAGTGGTGTTGGGTGAGATTCAGTGCGGTATAGGCAGTGTTTGGTGGAGTGCAGTGAGGTATTGGTGTTCGGTGGGTGCAATGGGGTAATGGCGGTGTAGAGTAGGGTGACATGGGGTATTGTCGGTGTTGGTTTAAGTGCATTGGCGTACTGGTGGTGTTGGTTGGGGTGCAGGGTGGTACTGGCGTTTTGGTTGGGGTGCAGCGTGGTACTGGCGTGTTGGCTGGAGTGCAGGGTGGTACTGAGGGTGTTGGTTGGGGTGCAATGGGGTGCCGGAGGTATTAGGTGGAGTTTAGTGGGATATTAAGCGTGTTGGTTTGGTTGCAAGGGGGTCCTGGCGGTGTTGGGTAGAGTACACTGGCGTATCTGTGGTGTCAGGTGGAGTGCACTGAAGTTCTGTGGGGTTCATGCGGGGTTCAGAGGGGTATGGGCGGTGTTGGGTGGTGGGGTGCAGTGGGGTATAGGTTTTGTTCGGTGGGGTGCAGTTGGGTACTAGTGGTGTTGGGTAGTGTACGGAGGGGTACTGGTAGTGTTGGGAGGGGTACAGTGGAGTATATCGGTGTTGGGTGAGGTGTAGTGAGGTACTGTTGGTGAAAGGTGTGGTGCAGGGGGATGTTGGCGGTTTTGGGTGGGGTGCAAAGGGGTATTGGCGGTGTTTTAGGGTGCAGTGGGATATGGGCAGTGTTGGGTGAGGTGTAGTGAGGTACAGTTGGTGAAGGGTGGGGTGCAATGGGGTACTGGTGGTGCTGGGTGGGGTGCAAATGGGTATGGACGGTGTTCGGTGATTGCAGAGGGGTAATGGCGCTGTTGGGTTGGGTCCACTGGCGTATTGGGTTTGTTGGGTGGTGTGCATTGATGTACTGTCGGTGGTTGGTTGGGTGAGTTGGGTAATGGTAGGGTTGGTTGGTGTGGAATGGGGTACTGGTTGTGATAACTGGGGTGGTTTGGAGTACTGGCAGTCCCGGGTGGGGTGCAGTGTCGTACTAGAGGGGGGGGGGTTTGGGTGCAGTAGGATATTGGAGGTGTTGGGTGGGGTGTGTTGACGCATTTTTGATGTTAGGTTGGGTGCAGTGGGGGGGTTAGCTGTGGTGGGTGGGATGGAATGAGATATATGTGGTGCTTGGTGGGATGGAGTGGAATATTTCTTGTGTTGGGTGGGGTCTAGTGGAGTATTCCAGGTGTTGGGCGGTGTGCAATGAGGTGTTTTCGGTGTTGGTTGGGGTGCAGTTGGGTATTGGCGATGGTTAGTGGGGTGAAGTGGGGTATTCGTTGTGTTCAATGTGGTGTAAGAGGACTCTGGTGTTGTTAAGTTGGGTGCACTCGAGTATTGTCGGTATTGTGTCGGGTGCAGAGGGGTACTGGAGGTATGGGTTGGGGTACAGAGGGGTATGGGTGGTGTTGGGTGGGGTGCAGAGGGGTATGGGTGGTGTTGGGTGGGGTGCAGAGGGGTATGGGTGGTGTTGGGTGGGGTGCAGAGGGGTATGGGTGGTGCTGGGTGGGGTGCAGAGGGGTATTTGCGGTGTTGGATGGGGTGCAGAGGGATATGGGTGGTGTTGGGTGGGGTGCAGAGGAGCATGGGTGGTGCTGGGTGGGGTGCAGAGGGATATGGGTGGTGTTGGGTGGGGTGCAGAGGGGTATGGATGGTGATGGGTGGGGTGCAGAGGGGTATGGATGGTGGTGGGTGGGGTGCAGAGGGGTATGGGTGGTGTTGGGTGGGGTGCAGAAGGATATGGGTGGTGATGAGTGGGATGCAGAGGGGTATGGGTGGTGCTAGGTGGGGTGCAGAGGGGTATGGGTGGTGCTGGGCGGGGTGCAGAGGGGTGTGGGCGATACTGTACTGGGTGGGGTGTAGTGGGGATTTGGGAGTGTTATGTGGCGTGGAGTTAAGTGTTCACGGTGTTGGATGGGGTACTGTGGGATATTGGCGGTGTTGTGTGGGGTGCCGTGGGGTACTGGCGGTGTTGGAGAAGTGTAGTGGGGTACTGGCAGTGTTCGGTGGGGTGCAGAGGGGTACTGGATGTGTTCGGCGAGGTCTAGAGTGGTAACTGTGGTATTAGATTGGGTGCACTGGAGTATTTGCGGCGTTGGGTGGGGGTGAAGTAGGGCTTTGGGTATGTTGGGCGGAGTGAAATAGTGTTCTCTTTATGTTATGTGGGGTGCAGTGGGGTACAGACGGTGGTGGGTGGGGTGCATTGGGGTCCTGGCGGGGTTGAGTGGGGTACAGTGGGATATTGGTTGTGCTGACTGGGGTACATTGTTCTAGCGATAACATGAACAAAATTACCTGTGTTTAGTGTAGCATGAATATCGACATTACCTGTAGAATTTAATTTTGAAGCACTGTTAACGAGTTACTAAGTGTTCTGAAAATGACTCTAGAAGGCGATGCAAGATGTAGATTTTTAACATGCAATGAGCTTCCTGTCTATTTATCTGCCTGTCTGTCTAACTGTCTGTCTATCTATCTATCTAGCTATCTATCTGTCTGTCTATCTGTCTTTCTTTGTTTACCTCTCTATCTTTTTGTCTGTCTGTCCATCTACCTATTTGTCTATCTGTCTGTCATTTATCTCTGTATCTGTCTGTCTGTCTGTTTATCTAAGGCTGTCTGTATGTGGAGGTGTAGCTGTGTGTGTGTGTGTGTGTGTGTGTGTGTGTGTGTGTGTGTGTGTGTGTGTGTGTGTGTGTGTGTGTGAGCGTATGTGTGTGTGTTTATCTCCGTATTTGAACGTTCAAGGTATGACTATATGTGTACTTGCGCGCTTGTTTCTTTATACCTGTGTGAGTGTCGAGCTGTTTCTATCTATCTATCTATCTACAGACAGACGCCTTCAGTCACGTACATCTGTTTCTATGTCTGTGATATGGTATGCATAAATATAAATACCTCTAATGAAGAAACGACCATCGGAGGGAAGCGCCCCCACATCCTCCCTCTTCCATAGCCCTGCAAACACTGAACATCAAAGGACAGGTACCAAGCCTCTCAGATGGCACACACAGTATAATTTATAAAGTCAAACTGGCACCTTAACCAAGATACCAGCTTCAACTTGTAAGCGTATTTTTGCAACTTTTTAGCCAATTTCAGCGATTTTGTTCAACCTATTAAGGATCTGTAGTTGTGAATGGATTTATTAGGTGTGTCTGTATCCCGTTCTACTCGGTAAATCTCCCTTAAGCTGAATAAAATCGTATGGGGAAAGAAGGAATATGCCAGAAAATAATAATCCACCTGAATCATTGCTTTTGCAGAAAACGAGGGTTGAATCGTGGCACTCGATGGTATAGCCTACTTCTTTATTTTGGAAGTTTACGCATATTTTGAAAGAATCTTGCATCAGAGTTAGTGTGCCATGTGTCTTTTTCTACCTTTTTTATTCACTATTTATTTCCTCAGGTGGTGCCAGTTTCCCTTACCGTATTTGTAACTGTAGTCAGCAGGGTTTCTGTTCCATGTATGCGTCAATGAATCCCTTTGCTCTCATGTGTGTTTTGTCGCTTGGCCTTCAGCTGCAACGTTTGCCAGAGTGGTGGGGCTTGTACTGAATGCTAAGAATGCTGGTAATACTAGTAGTAGTAGTAGTAGGCAACCCTAGGATCATCTAAACGCGAACCTAGTGGACTGCAGGCTGAAACTGCCCTTCTCCTGCAGTCTACCATCCTTTTTGAGAGGGAGGGAGGTTATAGGGAGGGAAATAAGGGACATTTATTTAACCAGGCCCCCGGAGCCATCCTGCCATATCGGTGCCACCACGTGAAGGCGTCCCTCTCCAACATCTGAATAGTAAAAATAAACTCTAAATAAGTTTCGCCTCTTGCCAAGTCATGTATTTGTATTTTCCAGTTTGTATTTCCAGTTTGTCATGTATTTGTATTTTCCAGTTTATATTTCCAGTTTGTCATGTATTTGTATTTTCCAGTTTATATTTCCAGTTTGTCATGTATTTGTATTTTCCAGTTTGTATTTCCAGTTTGTCATGTATTTGTATTTTCCAGTTTATATTTCCAGTTTGTCATGTATTTGTATTTTCCAGTTTATATTTCCAGTTTGTCATGTATTTGTATTTTCCAGTTTGTATTTCCAGTTTGTCATGTATTTGTATTTTCCAGTTTGTATTTCCAGTTTGTCATGTATTTGTATTTTCAAGTTTGTATTTCCAGTTTGTCATGTATTTGTATTTTCCAGTTTGTCATGCATTTGTATTTTCAAGTTTAATATTCCAGTTTGTCATGTGTTTGTATTTTCCAGTTTGTATTCTCCAGCTGTATTTTCCAGTTTGTCATGTATTTGTATTTTCCAGTTTGTATTTTCCAATTTGTCATGTATTTGTGTTTTCCAGTTTGTATGTATTTGTATTTTCCAGTTTGTATTTTCCAGTTTGTCACGTATTTGTATTTTCCAGTTTGTCATGTATTTGCGTATTCCAGTTTGTCATGGATTTGTAATTTCCAGTTTGTGTTTTCCAGTTTGTATTTTCCAGTTTGTCATGTATCTGTATTTTCCAGTTTGTATTTTCCAGTTTGTCATGTGTTTGTATTTTCCAGTTTGTCATGTATTTGTATTTTCCAGTTTGTCATGTGTTTGTATTTTCCAGTTTGTCATGTATTTGTATTTTCCAGTTTGTCATGTGTTTGTATTTTCCAGTTTGTCATGTATTTGTATTTTCCAGTTTGGCACGTATTTATATTTTCCAGTTTGTGCTTTCTAGTTTGTATTTTCCAGTTTGTGATGTATTTATATTTTCTAGTTTGTATTTTCCAGTTTTCATGTATTTGTATTTTCCAGTTTGATATTCCTCTTGTATGTTAGTGATGTGGCACCAAAGCACATCGATATTTACAACAGTGTGGCCTAACATGCCTGTAGTGTCTCAAAATTACTACCATACATCTGTAACTATCATCATCATTATCATCATCACCATCATCATCATCATCATCACTTTCATCCGGACCTCCAGACCCACTTTAGCATTTCCATTACAATTAAAACTAAAGTCAAGTATCCTCTTTGCCTTAAACCTCCAAAAATATAATCATGTTTTTTGTCAACTGCCTCTAACCAATGGATACTCAGATGCTTAATACAAATACATGCAAAGCAGGGCCGTGGAAAACACACACACACACACACACACACACACACACACACACACATATCAAACTACAGCTACTCTCACAACCTAATACCCAGCATCTGGAAGCATGGCAATATCATCATTATCCCTAAACTCAACAAAGACCCCACGTTACCCTCCTCACATCGCCCCATCACACTCCTCTGCACCCCCTCTAAAGTCACTGAACGACTGATACTACAACTAGTCACACCTCACATTCCCCTAGCCCAGTCACAACATGGCTTTAGGCCACTACACTCCATAAACACCCTTCTTACAGACCTTACACAGAGAGTTTTCGATGGCATGAATTCAGCTAGGCCACCACACAGAACACTCCTAGTCACACAAGACATTAGCAAAGCTTTTGATGCCATCCCCCGCCACAACCTCACAAATAAAATACTCAACACAAACATGCACAATAACAAAAAAAAATGGCTGGCAAACTACTTAGCAGGCAGATGTGCACACGTAACATTTGCCGGTCAGTCTTCTAACATCGGAAACTTCACAAACGGCGTCCCCCAAGGATCTGTTTTGTCCCCTACACTCTTTAATCTATACATGCACGACGTACCCACACCCCACATACCATAGATACACATAGTTTCCTATGCAGATCAGATGATATAACACTTACATGTACACACCAAAACGCAAACACAACTGCACACATCATTCAACCTTACCTCTACACACTACACGAATGGTTCACCACAAACAGGCTCAAAATAGCCCCAGCCAAATCTACAGTGACTCTTCTCACAAACTGGACAGCAGAACACAGTCACATCCCACACCTCACAATAAACAACACTCCACTACCACACACATACACACACACACACACACACACACAAAATCCTTGGTGTAACATACAATACATCAATGTCATTAAAACAACACATCACAAACATTAAAAATAAAATAACACCAAGACTCAGTGCTTTGAGGTCACTTCATACAACATTCGGACACAACAAAGAAACCACCACCACAGTATACAAACAATACATACGTTCAGTGATGAATTATGCAAGCCCTGCCTGGGCTTCTAACCTGACCAAAACACACCACAACACTCTTCAGACCATACAGAACAAGGCCCTAAAAATAATCACAGGCTGCACAGCTACTACACCCACAGACCACCTACATCAAGAAACCAAAGTCCTCAAATTCAAGGATCACCTAGACATGAGAGGCACCCAGTTTCTTGCTGCAGCCTCCACAAACCCACAACATCCACTACAGTACATGGCAGAACATCCACCCACACCAAGGAACATCAAAACAATACCCAGCACACGATACCATACACAAATACTGTCATCTCTCCCCCCTCGCCCACCTCAGACCAGCTTCCAGAAGCATATCCACACTCAGATCACTCGCCGCTCCATTCAGTCACTTAAAGACAACACACAGCTGCATGCAAGGCCTCCTGACATCCACCCCTCTGAATCCTGTCTTCCTCGTGAGGACAGGGTCCACCTGGCCAGGCTGAGATGTGGGCACCATCCAGCCCTCTTAAGCTACCAGAAGAGGCTGGATGACTCCGTCGCTGATGCCTGTCCAGGATGCAACACAGCACCCCATACTATTAAGCACATTATGGAAGACTGCATTGCACACAATCACCTACGCCAACAACACAACATACACTCTTTGAGAGCTCTGTGGGAAAACCCGGTCTCGGCCATGGCCTTCCTAAGGGACTCGGGGCTGTTCGGCCAGACTGCCTAGGGAACAACTATTACTACTACTACTACTACTACTACTACACACACACACACACACACACACACACACACACACACACACACACACACACACACACACACACACACACACACACTCAGTTACTGTTCTGAGTGCGCCCAGGCAAAGGAGGTACCAAGAACACAAAGGGGAAAAGGAGTAAGTGCTCTGGCACCTCCAGCGTCCCTCTCCCCTTTTACGTGTCTGATGCAAATATAAGCTGGAAGACAGGCAGGGAGAGATACACAAGGAGGCAGAAAAAGAAATCAACAGGCAGTAATAAACAGGCAGAGAAACATTGATAGGACGAGCAGGGAAAGTCACATTCGTTACTTTCGCAGCTGTGTAGACCAGAACACATCACAGCTTGACGCATTTCTGAGGACATTTCCGGACGAGCCTTCAGTTCCAGGATACACAACAACTGTGGCGTAGCCGTGGGGGTTTGGGGGGACTCATCTCCTCATCAGACCCTTAGCCTCCTGTCAGAAATATCGGATAATATAGTGTGTGCACAATGTACAGCAGTGGGTCCCTACAGAACATTTGTGGAGACACGGCTACGCTACTGCACAGCATTGCCAAGCAGCCTTAGATTCTAGACGCGGCCAATTTGACCTACTACGTGGGTACAGAGGGTTCGGATCCAGCAGTGGATCACCACTGCTGAGACGGAGCAGCCTCAAGACCTAACCAAATATGAAGTAAGAGCACATTGCTTCTCTTTTTCTGATGTCAAAATACGCTTCCCATATATATATTCCATTTTCTTTGACGGTGGCTGCCGTGAATTTTCTCTGAAATACACGTATTCAAGGCAAACTAATACAAATCTGTCGACCCCACTGCAAGTTCATAGACGTTGCCACAGCCCACCCACTGTCCCATCACCCTCCTGTTGTCCAGTTATCGACGACTATAAAGCCCCTGGTGTTTTGTTTGTTAGTCTGTCAATATTTCAATACTCATCCTCAGGTTCTGGGAGACATTCTTACTTTCTTTCCTGATCTCCTTCGCCCTGGACTTCGCGCAATAGGAACATTTGTCTTATACTTACACCACAAAGCCAGCCAGGAGACAGGACGTGTGTGCTGGGCATTCCCCAGGTCTTGTCCTCCCTCCTTACTATTTTGTAACCAGCCCATACCCCACTGACCGGGCTAATGTATGCCTATGTGCAGGAAATCTTTAAACAACAGCAACAACAACATTCCCATCTCACTGTGCTGTCATGTAGATCTGTCTGTTTTCATATCATTACTTGTCAGAATTATGGTTATATCACCCTGCATTTGCCAGTTTAGGTTCACTTACCGAATTCTTATCCTGAGTGACCTTCAGCGACTTCGTTTTCCATTTACTACAGTCTTCTTCACCTCACCGTCCCGTCGCCAAAACCAGCAGTATATACAGTGAAATATGTCTGCTTTCATCTCTGCCCCTTAATTCTTCTTTTCTAATAACCTGTCAGTCCTTACAACCATTCCCAGGCAGTCTGCGTCAGGTAAATGCTTTTTATTTAATTACGAAGCGCATAGGTATGGAAAGGTGTGCCTGAGAGGGTTAGTCAGGATTCCGGGGGCTTGAATAACTAATGGATGAGGTTGTGGCCCATCGAACTGGGTAGGTTTTTTAACTTTCCCCTCGATAAGTTTTCTCTCTCTCTCTGGACACTACCTCACTCCATCTCTAAGTGGTAAAAGAAGTCTGGATGATGATGATGATGATGATGGTAAGAGTGAAAGAGATGGGATGATGATGATGAAGATGATAATGATGATGATGAAAAGAGATGATGATGATGATGATAATGACTTTCATTTGTCTAGATTCCACCCCATCAAGGCAACAGCCTGCCTGACCTTGCTGATCTCCCTGTAAGAGCTGGTGTAACATCCCCTGTCCAGCTGTTCGCCTCTCTGTGTCTAAGGTATTTGTTACGCGAAAGTTTTAGAAATAGCCGAGGGAAGCTCTAGATCTGTGTTTTGCTGCTGAAAGACCTGAAAGAATAATAGTAGTAATGGTAGTAGTAGTAGTAGTAGTAGTAGTAGCGACGTCAGTTCCACCCAGCGTTAGAGTCTTGGGGTATCTTTCCCTGGGGTCACGTTTCTCCGTGCGTAGCTGATGGTTTTGTAATCCTGCGATCCCTTTAGCATAATCCTTTGTGTAAATTCCTCATTGCCTACTTTGATGATCTGCGAGGACAGGGAGGGAACTGAGGGACGTTTGTATAACTGGGTAGTAAAGCCATCCTGTCATATCAGTGCCACTACGTGAAGGCGTCCCTCTCCACCACCTGTCAGAGTAAAAAGAACAAGAGGACAATAAACCATGGAATTATCTATATCGTTTTTAATGTCATATAAAACAAGTTATATTTACAGACACTGGACGGGTCTTAACACTAAATATATAGGCCTACAGAGTCTTTGCCTATTAACCCCTCCTGTTCTATACCGTTTTTTTTTTTTTATTCTTTCGATCTCCAGACACTTATAATAACTTCAGAGAAGATTTTTCATGCAGGAAAGAGTGGATATAAGCTTCATTAAATCCATCAATAAGAGATTTCTGTCCTTAAGTTGATTAAAACGTCTGGAGGTAGCGAGGATCAAAAGAAAAAGTGTGTTCTCGTTAGTAGTAGCACTAGTAGTAGTAGCAGCAGTAGTAGCAGTAGTAGTAGTAGTAGTAGTAGCAGCAATAGTAGCAGTAGTAGTAGTAATCCCAGGCTGATCTGTATGTGAACCCGGTGGAGTGCAGACTGGGGTTTCCATCCTCCTGCAGTCCACCATCCTCCTGTTGACGAATAGGGAGGGAATTTACAGACATGTGCAGTACCAGGCAGCTTCACCAACCACCCCTATCTGTGCCACCACGTTAAGGGCCGATTCACACGACCCGTTATGGTTCCGACAGGCAGGCCGGCGGCTTGACGCCGTCAGAATGTTGTGTATTCACATGACACGTCTGGCAAATAGATAGAAAGATAGATGAAAAGATGGAAAAAAATAATACTGAAAAAAATACTGTGAGTCATGAGTCATTTTAATCACGTAAATGGTGAAAATTTGAGAGGGCGAGGTGAGAGGGGGAGAGAGAGAGAGAGAGAGAGAGAGAGAGAGAGAGAGGAGGGGAAAGGAAGAGGAAGGATGATGGGGAGAGAAGGATGAGGATGAAGGGGGAAGGGAAGAAAAAGGGAGGGTGTAGAGGGGCAGAGAAGGAAGGCTGTCGTAGCATGAGGATGAAGGAGGGTGATGGAGGGAGGGAGGATGAGGGAGAGATGGAGGGTAAGGAAGACAGGATGGGTGGAGAGGGGAAGGGTGAAAGGAGACAGCTAAAAAAAATATATATATCGTCTGGACCAAAAAAAAAAAAAAAAAAAAAATATTGAGAAAAATTGGTGGTTGGAAAACGAGAGAGAGAGAGAGAGAGAGAGAGAGAGAGAGAGAGAGAGAGAGAGAGAAGCTTAGTGAAAGGATTATCGGAATTGTTGCGTCTCCTGAATTTCCAGAATACCTAACCATATCATTCCTAGTGTGTGTGTGTGTGTGTGTGTGTGTGTGTGTGTGTGTGTGTGTGTGTGTGTGTGTGTGTGTGTGTGTGTGTGTGTGTGTGTGTGTGTGTGTGTGTGTGTGTGTGTGTGTGTGTGTGTGTGTGTGTGTGTGTGTGTGTGTGTGTGTGTGTGTGTGTGTGTGTGTGTGTGTGTGTGTGTGTGTGTGTGTGTGTGTGTGTGTGTGTGTGTGTGTGTGTGTGTGTGTGTGTGTGTGTGTGTGTGTGTGTGTGTGTGTGTGTGTGTGTGTGTGTGTGTGTGTGTGTGTGTGTGTGTGTGTGTGTGTGTGTGTGTGTGTGTGTGTGTGTGTGTGTGTGTGTGTGTGTGTGTGTGTGTGTGTGTGTGTGTGTGTGTGTGTGTGTGTGTGTGTGTGTGTGTGTGTGTGTGTGTGTGTGTGTGTGTGTGTGTGTGTGTGTGTGTGTGTGTGTGTGTGTGTGTGTGTGTGTGTGTGTGTGTGTGTGTGTGTGTGTGTGTGTGTGTGTGTGTGTGTGTGTGTGTGTGTGTGTGTGTGTGTGTGTGTGTGTGTGTGTGTGTGTGTGTGTGTGTGTGTGTGTGTGTGTGTGTGTGTGTGTGTGTGTGTGTCTTTCGGGAAAGTTCCACTGTGGGCCAAATATTTCGCTCCTCTTGCACTCCCCTGGGTGATTTCTCGTGTGTTGCGGGGGCGGCCAAGTCACGGTTATTGAATATCTGTATCAATTCATTTCTCACCCCAACTCCCACACCCACACCAGCAGACTGACCCGTCCCAGCAACACATTAGATACCGCCAAGTCGAGTTATAACCCACCCTATCTATACACAGTCTTACACATAGCTTAAGGAAGTCTGTACATACGAACTCCCGACCTTGGCTGTCTGGGAATTCCCCGCTGCGACTCAAGCTTGGCAGAGTACTTTTATTTTGTTAGTTGGTTTCTCAATGCCTGCTCCTCTGCGATTTATTTTGCATTCTACATGTTAAAATTCTCTTGGATACACCTGATTTAATGTCAATAATGAAAAACTATAACTCATACGAGGTGATTAAAAAGGTATACTGCGCAAAATAAGTCGCTAAAGAAGAGGCGCTACGGAATGACGTCATGGAATTCTAAATGTGAAACTTAGAGTGTAAGAAGCTATACTCCTTTCACCTTAACTTGTCCCAGATTTTCGTCCTTTTTCAGCTTATTTCACATAGCTCAGTGGCAGAATAAGACAATACTATGGCACTACATCCTTTCGACAGCACTTCTTCGTGATTAGATCCACAATTTTGCGTTAATCGCTCGTTACAACTTGGTATTAAAGACGGAAAGATGGCAATTTTGGGCCAAGTTGGAGTAAAATGAGTATAGTTCCTGTCAGTTTTCGTTAATCCTTATATATATATATATATATATATATATATATATATATATATATATATATATATATATATATATATATATATATATATAATTATAAATAAATATATATATATATATATGTATATATATTTATATATATATATATATATATATATATATATATATATATTTTGAAGATGAATAAAATCGTCTGACATTAGCCGTCTACCAAAAATAGGTACCATAGATAGACAGATAGACAGATTGATATATACATAGAAAGACAGACAGACAGAAAGACAGATGGATAAATAGAAAGATAGATGAATGGATAGACAGACAGAGAGACAGACAGACGAATAAATAGACAGACAGAAAGACAGAGAGACAGACAGATGGATAAACAGATTGACAGAAAGACAGACAGACAGATAGACAAACAGGCATATAGATTGAGAGACAGACAGACAGATATATAGATGGATAGGTAGGTAGGTAGGTAGGTAGACAGACAGACAGACAGACAGACAGACAGATAGATAGATAGATAGGTACAGTAGATAGACAGATAAATAAATAGATAGACAGGTAGGTAAAATGACAGAAAAACACATGCACACTCCAAAAAAAGTTAAAAGACTTTCCTACAGAGTTGGGCTCCGGTTCCCTACATAAGATTACCAATGTTTTTTATTTCAATGTATGTTTCCATATATATATACATACCTATCTTCGTATACAACTCTATACTATAAAAAAGTTAATCATACTATACTCCCTTCACCTTATCTTGGCCCAGAATTTCGTCCTTCTGCAGCTTATTTCACATAGCTCAGAATAAGACAACGCCACGGCTCCGCGTCCTCTCCATAGCACTTCTTCGTGACTAGGATCATATTCCAGTGCTAATCCATTGTTACAACTGAGCATTCAAGATGGAGAGATAGCAATTTTAGGCCAAGTTAGAATAAACGTCGTATAACACACTGACTCCTTTAAGGCCTTACGATAAATTAGTATTTTTTTGCAGCTCACGAAGACGATTTTATCCAGGTGAGAGAGAGAGAGAGAGAGAGAGAGAGTCATAGAAGCCTGTATGCCATACTTTCACCTTTAACCAGCCCAAAGAAAGGACAACTACAGTACACTCTTCTAGGTAATGTCAGACGATTTTATTCAGCTGAGAGTGAGTCATAGGAGCCTGAAGCTCTACCAGGGCTCTCCCAGAATTACGTGATTCATAAAACTATAAATATAACGAGGGAGTAAGACTGTAGGTAATTGTATGAGTAGTAGTAGGAAGAACTTTGTGTATGGGGACGGGTTGAGTCATCTAGCAGTACACACACACACACACACACACACACACACACACACACACACACACACACGAGGTTAGCTGTTTATGATCTTAACGTAGGAAGTTCAGTTGCGTTAGATCTCCCTTCCAAAGTTCATCTCAATAGACAGCCTTGTTCAGCGTGTATGAAGCTGTTGATTGGGTGCCGTGGGAGATAGCTGGCAGATATTTAATTCCAAGACAGAGAGAGAGTGTGAGTGTGAGAGACAGTGAAAGATAGTGAGAGACAGTTGGCAGATTTGTTCATTCAGTACCTAGACAGTGAGAGAGAGACAGTGAGAGATAACAGTTGCGTTCATTTACTACCTACCTAGAGAGAGAGAGTGAGTCTGCAACGCCAACTCACAGATCACAAGCCCCACAGAGCAGACTAAGAAGAAATATCATAGACCCGTACAGTGACACGGAACACAGACACACAGAGCACGAGTCTAAAGAGTATAGGCCAAGAAGAAAAAAACAGAGCACCATATAAAGAGAAAGAACACACCCTCATAGAACACGAGGCCACGGGACACAGAGCAAGAGGAATAGTTAGAGACCCACTCAGGGAAACAGAACACGAGGCCACAGAACACGAACCCACCGAGCACAGGCCAAGAAGGACAAGACAGGCCCATAGACAGGAGACGGACTAAACAGAACGCAAGCCAAGCAGAAAGATCCGACACCCACGTAACGAAGAAGAACACGAGGAAGCAGAACACAAGTTAAAAAAAAAGCACCAAACACCTAAGAAGAGAAATAGAGCACAAGAAAACAGAACGAGGGCCAAACAGAATGATCCGACACCTACGCAGAGAAGGAGACATGACACTGTGCAACCTCTCCTGCCAGTGTCATGTGCCTAGTGACAGCCTTCGTCCGCCTTGCTACTGCTGCGTTCGCCTTGACTGCTCCCTCTCAAGGCCGACGGAACTCTCACTCGTCCTAGAGGGCCCTGTATCGGACTACAAATATAAACGTAAGAAAAATTTATGAGTATGTTGACTTCTTTCAGGTTACCATCTTTTTCTACAAATATCAGTATCAAGGAGAGAAAATTCTGTCCAATATACCTGTTCATTTTCAGACAGTCAGCATTAACACTCACTCTAAAGGGCTCTGCGTCGGTCTATAAATATCTTCATGTGGATATTATTAGCTTCCTTCGGGGTGTAGGGGTCAGTGGCGAGGCTCTCACGAAGCAGAATATTTTAGTCGAATATTTTCCGAGTCGCTTACGTAATGAAAAAGAAGCTATCAACTTTCATTCTAAGAATAATGCAATATTCTGGCGAGACATGGATTAAACTGATGTAAAAAAAAAAAAAAAAAAGACATTGTTTTGAATGGGCTAAAGATGTACATAAACAGAATGTGCTTCCTGTGCTATTCTAGTTCCATACAGATAATCAGAATACTAACAAATTATTATTATTATTTTTATTATTATTATTATATTTATTATTATAATTATTATTATTATTATTATTATTATTATTATTATTATTATTATTATTATTATTGCTGTAGTTGTTAAGAGAAAAGTCAGTTTGTTTTCACATGTTAAAGGTTAATTACCCTTTTTAGCTTAGCTGACCGTCAGATGTACAGTAGTCAGACTGGAGGGCTCATTTGACTAGTAACCAAAGAAACTCAAGCCTATCCCAGAAATGTTGCTAATTGAATTTCACGCAACCATCACTAAATATTCGACTTAGGCGAGTGACCCAGTCCCCTCAGATGAAAACAAAAGAGCCATAGTTACCAATATAAGAAGTACAGGTTAATCTTTTTATGCATTAGTGTATCAAGTTCCCAGGATCTGTAAAAAGAATGTTGTACTTCTCCTGCAGGAAGACAGAGGCGGCCGTCCCCCTCGGCCCCACCCCTACCGCCATCCCTCCAGGTGCAGCCCTCAGCCCTGCCCCAACCCCCAGCCCTCCAGGTGCAGCCCTCAGCCCTGCCCCAACCCCCAGCCCTCCAGGTGCAGCCCTCAGCACCCCCACTACAGGTAAGAATCAGGAGGCGGATCCACAAACACACCTGTAATCATTCCCCTGCTGTAACTATGATTTGCTTTCCCAGGAAGGACATAGATAAAGGAGTACAATCTTCCTATATCCCTTGTTCCTCATACATTATATATATATATATATATATATATATATATATATATATATATATATATATATATATATATATATATTATCGTAGGCTTGTATAGTTCTTTTTACAGGATGGTCAAAAAGGAAGAGCACTGAATTTTCTTATGTCTCAAGTTCCACCTAAAACAAAATCTAAGTTACGACAAGAAATCGATCGCAATTATGTTTGAGAATCCCTCCCAAAGTTCGTATTGTAGGTGACGAGAGAGTAATACATTCTCCATAGCGAATTATTTTTGTATATTGCTCTTTAACTCGCTCTTACATGTTGCTTATCGACATAGTTTGCATCAATAACATGCAAGATAATACTGAGGTGTAATATGCAAAATACGTCGATGAAGATGACTTGTTTAGAGAAAGAGAGAGACGGAATAAGGATGATGATAATGCTGACAATGATGATGTATTTCCAGCTTGACTACCCAGAGCTGGTCCTACATACACATCCAGGGGACATCCAGGCAGAGGCAGGAGGTGCAGAGTGTGGTGGTGGGGCAGAGAAGTGGTGGGAGGACCAGGCTGCCACAACCGCGAATGAAGTGACCGCAAGTGACAGGACTGAGAATGGAGCAACCTCAGTTCCTTCTCACTCCTCAAGGCATCACCACAGCGGTAATCATCACAGTGACTTTACATGGAAGGAATTGTTTATACCCAGAATTCGTCACTACATCAAGGAAAAAGCAAAGCAAAAGTCCAATCAAGCCGCATAATATCAGATCACAGTCTTCATACGTAAAAAAGTGCCATTTCCTTTACATGCATTCTCACTGCAAACATTCTCGAATATAACTCCACATATTTTCGACAGATTTCATGGTTATAAGATGCGGATAAGAGTTGAACAGAGACTCACAGTAACATAAAAAAAAAAAAGGAACACATAGGAGTGGTGAAAAAGTGAGTGTTGATCGAATTTTGTTAATACTGATGGTTAAGTACGGGTCTAAATCCAAATATTGGAACTTTCAAACAAATGCACCAGTGCAGTGACGTCACACTGCCATCTCTCACTGGGTCCAAGATTTGAACTATTACTGCTGAACAAATACTAGTGTAGAACGTGAGGAAGTGTTGACATTACTTTATTGTAAGTGCGTCCTTTAATGATGTCACTGGCCTTATATGTAATCCCATGAATATTTGCAAAAACGAATTAATGTCATCTCCAGTTTGGAAATTACTGAAACAAAATTAATGAAGTGCAGAAGCTGAAGGATACCGAAAAAGAAAATAAATATAATTTGTTAAATTCAAGCTCTGTCTAAAGAACAAGAACTCCGAGACCATCTGAAGCAACAAGAGACACTAGGTTATCTTGATGACCAAAATATGCATAACAACCTACGCGATGCTAGCATTACCGAAGAGCCAGATGAATATTGAGACATTACAAACTAAATATAACAAGAATTATCTGAGTTCAGCAGTATCTATCAGCCCCATCATTGCAAAATGTACCCGTTTCCCTGGCCGTGATGCTGCCCTTCACAACAGAGGGAAAGTGAAGGTACTCATATCTTCATCAGAGAAGATTTATGTCCAGCTCAGGTAACGTCTGTCATAAACGGATGGGTTCTGTGACTGACTCGAGGAAACAAGAAAAGGATCCCGTTTTCAGCTCTTGCACTTTGGTAGTAAGGGAGCCTGCCAAAGTGGTGAGGAAGGTGCGCATGGGGGAATGCCAACCATCATCGCCGCTTCCCATAACCACCATCCACCCCTACCTCATGTACCGCCACACCGCTCGCCAGACACACTACCACATCGTGCAGCCCGTCACCACACTCCCTTACAGTTCCAAAAACCGTCAGCTCGTGTCAGACCAATGGGCACCAGCAGCATTACATCTGGCCCAGTCAACGAGAGAAGCGGAGGTGGGTGTGGTACGGGATGCACCCAGGGAAACAATGGTAAAGAGTTTGGAGCATCAGCATTGCCCCCACAGTCCGATGTACAACTGCTTCCACTTATAGATTCCACAGGAGGTGGCGTGTGGGAAGTGTTTTGTGTCACGAGTGAAGCTTTTTACATATCTCGTTTTCTGTGTTGGAAAAGCTGGTAGAAACAATCAGATCACAGTAAACGTGAGACATAAACACACTGGTGCCACTTACACCGCAACACACCTATCCACATGTGGTACTTTTAAGTGGAGGTAATTGTACCTTCCACTACAGATAAGTGACATTGTGACATGAAACAAACAGTACAAATGCTGCTGAATAATCGTCATGCCTTCCTTACACAGTTTTATTTACTATAGTATGGAAGATGGAATGGATTTTTTTATTTTTCTGTCCCATTTTTGGTTTAAATAAGTCTTATTACATTTTAACACTAATTCAGATGTTGCCTCTCAGTCTGTCCATATACTCTTAAGTAAATAAAGAGAGAGAGAGAGAGAGAGAGAGAGAGAGAAACGGAATAAACCAATACAAGGGGTAACAATAATAAAGTTCACTACACAAAGCTGCATTTATTTTTCCTGTTTCTAAAGTTGGACCATTCTTATCCCATGTATGAATGAGTTAGAGTGATGATGATGATGATGATGATGATGATGATGATAGCGAGGAAGACGATGATGACGACAATGGCGATAATAACGAGAACGATGATGATTATGATGATGATGACTTTACAGAATACGATAGGTGGGTGTCCAGTGGTTAGAGAGGCGGTATGCTGTCACAGTGGGCATGGGTTCGATCTCAGTTTGGCCATGGAACAGTAATGAATTTCGTTAAAACAAACTCTAATGCTCTACCGTAAGGCCCACCAGCATGTAAAAATACCCCCGGAAATTCTAATGTACCAATCTAGAATGAGACAGCCTTACCATGTATTGAATATGGACGGCAGGCGTTAGCGTCGAAGTAGTGACATGTGAAAGGGGCATAGGAAGTAGGAAAACTATTGGGCCTCAGGGAGCGGGCTCACACACACACACACACACACACACACACAATCAGGGAAGGAGAAAATAGACATAAATGATTACTTAACATATGGAGAAGCATCAGCAAGAGGACACTGCAAAAAAATGCATAAGAAGAGAGGTGATAAAGACGTAAGGAAATTCAGTTTCCCAAACAGAGCAATTGATCAATGGAATGCTCTACCGAATGAAATAGTGTGTGCCAAAACAATTCACAAATTTAAGGATATGTGCGATAAATATGGTTTAAGACACGGGACAGTACGAGCTTGACTCATTCCTGTAAAGATACAATTAGGTAAGAACAAGCTGAATTGCTGGTAAACACACATACTCGCTTCCCCAGATTAGTTTCCCGGCAAGCCTCAACCTAGAGTCGTTCAAATGCAACTATCACAGATTTATTTTATTTATTTATTTATTTGTTTTTTTATGAACGACACCTGTAGTCTGAAGTATGTTTTTTTTTTTTTCTGTCAGTTAATATGGTTTTCCTTTCTATGTTAATCTTCTGTAGATTAGGAAAAGAAAGATATGAATACAATTTTTTACTTGCGTAGATCTGTCTCCAGCGCCGTTTGAGCTTCTGGTAAACAAGGGCTTCGTGTTTTGGCGTAGGAGAATTCGTAGCACCTCTTCCTTAGCGATTTATTTTTACGTTATTTTGATGTTCTGTTGGAGCACCTCTTCCCTAGCGATTTATTTTTACGTGTTCCACCTTAATGTTATGTTTGAGCACCCCTTCCTTAGCGATTTATTTCTACATGTTAAACCTTAATATTCAATAGTTTTAACCGTTTTAATATCGGGAAATTCCATCAGTAACAGAGGATATTGAAGTCTAATGCGAAGAATAAATCGCCAAGGGAAAGAGTTACGAAAACTTTTGAGTGTTATACAATACGGTACTTCCTGCTTACCTACGCATACGTTTGTGTATAGCTGTTCTAACAAAAAAAAAAAAAAAAAAAAAAAGTCAACGTTGTAGAGAACACATACTGAATCAGAGGAAAAACGTGTAATTTGTAAGCTTGAAATTATCTTATTATATATATATATATATATATATATATATATATATATATATATATATATATATATATATATAGATAGATAGATAGATAGATAGATAGATAGATAGATAGATAGAGAGATAGATAGATATAGCTCTATCTATATATCTGTCTATAAAGTATGGTCACGGTTTCAAAGCCTTTAGATGCTTTATAGTTAAATGGGGAAATAAAAGCTCGAAAATAATGCTTATGTTTTCAATGCTTTCAGATGCTTTGTCGTAAGAAAAAAAACTCGGAAATTGTACTAATGGTTTCAATGCTTTCAGATGCTTTATCGTAAATAAATAAACTAGAAAGCACTCAGAGAGCACATACCTCCGCCAATGCCATTGCAGGACCCGGATCCGGATCCGGATCCGACCCAAAATTTAATCAATTCTTTCTTGGCTCATGGCCCACCCTTCCACAAAATTTCATTGAAATTCATTGGGAACTTTTGGAGATGTCGTGTGGACAAACGAACAAAAAGATCCGGATCCAGATCACCACCAAAATCTAATGGATTGGTCTTTGGGCTATACGTTACCTCCAAAAAAAATTTCATCAAAATCCGCTCATAATCTTTTGAGGAATCCTTCTAACAGACAAACAGACGAACAAACCAACGCCAGCAAAAACCTAACCTCCTTGGCGCAGGTAATAAAAACTCGGTACTTATGCGGATTGATTCACTTGTTTCAGATGCCTTATAGTAAAAAAGAAAAGAAAATTAATCAATATCTCCTTGTGTGTACCATGAACCACAAATTTCCACACACACACACACACACACACACACACACACACACACACACAAATAAATAAATAAATAAATAAATAAAAGTACCGTGAGTCACAACACCCCTACGAATCGTCAGTAAAAATCTCCTTTATGTACCGTGAACCAAAATTTCCCCACTCTATATCCCGTATTTTTTTTTTTGTTTAAGATAATATTTTTCCTCTTCCAGTGAGCGAGTTGATTAGGGGCTGTGAGATGCAAACTTATGGTGGCCAGAGAGAGATGGATGAGGGGGATGAGAGGGAGAGGGAGGGGATAGGAGAGGGAGTGAAGGTTAGACAATATTCGTAATGGGCAATATTCTTGGTGGCTGGAAAGGGCAATACATCATGGGCAATATTCTCGGGTTTTTAGAAAGGGCAATACATCGTGAGCAATATTCCTAGTGGTTAAAAGTGGCAAAATTCTTGAGGAGATAGACAGGGCAATACTTTACATCGTGGGCAATATTCTCATGTGGTTAGAAAGGGCAATACGGCAGGGGCAATACTCCTGGGTAGTTAGAAAGGGCAATACACCATGGACAATAGTTTAGGAATTTCTGAAAGGGCAATACAACATGGACATTACGTCTAGGTGGCTTGAGACATACAGCGTCCAGTGAGGTATTTTAAAAACTTGGTGAGGTTATGTTAGAGCCAACTTTGACAGAGAGAGAGAGAGAGAGAGAGAGAGAGAGAGAGAGAGAGAGATCAACATGGGTCCAAACCTCAGCGGTAACGAATCTTCAATTACTGATAACTTTATGGGTTTAATCATGAAGGCCATTTTTACTTATAAGGACATTAGCAATTCTATCTTCGTAAGTGTTAAGAATTTGACTAGTAAATGTAATAATTTTTACCAGAATTAGGTCTAGAAAAATTCCCTGTAGTTAAAAGAAGCCTCATAATTTTTTTCGTACACAGAATTAGCTCTAGAATTTTCGACTGAAGTTCAAAAAATAATATAAAAGCTCAATATTTTTTGCTAAATTCGTTCTAAATTTACCTTGTGATGAAAGAAAATATAAGAAAAAAGTTTCATTATATTATATTACTCAGCTCTAAAACGAAGGCCTGAAGCAGTAATAATAATAATAATAATAATAATAATAAAAATCTCACCGTATATCCTGTTGAAAAGGCATACGGCAGGTGTTAAATAGGTAGAATGAATTAGTAACCCCTTCAATCCGATAATGTATCTTTAAATTGGATTTTTGGTACCTTCAGACGAATTTACCTGACACTGGAGGGATTATAGACAGCGAGGGGATTGACTAAGGCTATATCCAACCCCTCCAGCTCGGTCACTCGCCCCTGAGCTGCATAAAATCGTCTGGCGTTATCTAGAATTCAATAAGTCGCTTGACTGAAGGGGTTAGGGAACACGTGAAACCTCCCAACTCTACAAGGGTTTGGTTTTGTGCCTCGAATTCTCGTTGGTTGAAGAAGTTCCCTAACACATCTTCCTAAGTGATTTATTTTGCTTATTACACATTTCTGTCATCTTGTGTGTTATTCAAGTCAGTCCAACATCGCCGTACTCTGCATAAATGACGTACAAAAGGGCATTAACCAGCCGTATGAAAAAAATAAATCGCTAAGGAAGAGGCGTTACGGGGCTTCCTTAATCGACGGGAAAACAGGCCCATGACTCAGGTGTCTGGCAGGGGTGGAGGAGGCGTGTTGTCATAAAAAAAAGGGGGGGGGGGTGGATTCCCTTCCTAAGAACATCCTATACACACCATCGGGTCCATCACACACACACACACACACACACTTATACACAAGAGAAAGATATTTGTGAAGCACTAAATAAGAATTTCCAATTAGTTTTTTCAGAAGAAAAAAATTTTGAGAGGGACTATGTGGAACGTGCATGTCCACACATACTACCAGATATACAAATATCAGAAAAAGTAATACAGGAGGAGTTAAGTAGATTAGACAGAGGAAAAGCAAGTGGTCCTGATGAAATTTCATGTTGGGTACTACGAGAATGTGCAAAGGAGTTAAGTAAACCATTATTTTTAATTTTCAAGAAATCCTTGAGTCAAGGTAAACTACCTGATATTTGGAAAAAAGCAAATATTGTCCCCTTATTCAAGAAAGGAAATAGACAAAATCCACTCAACTACCGACCAGTATCACTGACCAGTGTTGTAAGCAAGGTATTAGAAAAGCTTATAAGAAAAGCTTGGGTAAATCATCTATAAGAACACAGTATGATAACAGAAAGGCAGTTTGGTTTCAGAAAAGGAAAATCATGTGTTACTAACCTGTTGAGCTACTATGACAGAGTAACAAACACAATTCAGGAAAGGGAAGGATGGGTGGACAGTATCTATTTAGATTTCAAGAAAACTTTTGACACAGTACCACACCAAAGACTTTTATGGAAACTGTACCATCAAGGAGGAATTCGAGGCAGACTGGTTTGTTGGATGCAAGACACTCTCATAAAAAGAGAAATGAGAACAGTACTAAGAGGAAACTACTCATCATGGAAAGAAGTGACTAGTGGAGTACCACAGGGTTCAGTGCTGGCACCAATCATGTTTTTAGTGTATATAAATGATATAAACAGTAACACTGGAAATGAGAGCTATCTGAATATGTTTGCAGATGATGCAAAAATACAATGGAGAATTACTAACACAGACTCTTGTAAAGAGCTACAAGAAGAATTAAATAAACTTCATGAATGGAGTAGTACATGGCAAATGGAATTCAATGTGGACAAGTGTCATGTAATCAAGTTTGGTAAAAGTGGAAAAAGACCTGATTGGGATTATAAGTTAGGAAATAAAACCCTATACACATCAGAAAGAGAGAAAGACCTAGGTGTGATTATCAATAACAGACTCTCTCCGGCTGACTACATCAGCGAGAAGGTACGGAACATGTATACACTGCTTGCAAATATGAGAATAGCATTCACATACATAAATGAAGACATGCTAAGAAGGATAATAACATCATTCAATAGACCAACCCTGGAATATGCATCAGTAGTCTGGAGTCCTCATCTCAAAAAGCACATAGACAAGATTGAAAAAGTTCAAAGGGCCGCTACAAGATGGATACCAAGCTTAAGGGACCTAAGCTACGAAGAAAGACTAAATAAACTGAATCTACCAACACTACAGGAGAGAAGGAAAAGAGGTGACATGATAATGCTATATAAGTGCATATCAGGGAAAGAGAAAATAGACATAAATGATTACTTAACATATGGAGAAGCATCAGCAAGAGGACACTGCAAAAAAATGCATAAGAAGAGAGGTGATAGAGACGTAAGGAAATTCAGTTTCCCAAACAGAGCAATTGATCAATGGAATGCACTACCGAATGAAATAGTGTGTGCCAAAACAATTCACAAATTTAAGGATATGTACGATAAATATGGTTTAAGACACGGGACAGTACGAGCTTGACTCATTCCTGTAAAGATACAATTAGGTAAGAACAATTAGGTAGGTAGGAACAAAGACGTAGGAAGATACTGCGTCGTGGTCCCGGGTGACGCAAATGGGAAATGAATAACGCACCTTGACCCACCTCACGCCGATTATTCATTTTCCCATTTTACCTAGGATGCCAGCTGACGATTTAAATTCACATATGGATGGATTTCTGAGAGTAATAATGTTAATGGAAACTATATCTAAACCCGCCTTGTCGCAAAGAATTGATTAAGTTGAAGAGAATCGTAAGGAAGAAGAATGAATGAAATGGACGGTACTGTACTTTTTTCAGCGCAGAGGTAAGCTGAGTAAAATCGTCTGGCGGTAGAAAGAAGCAAGTAGAACCGTAGAATGGTAGATAATGTACAGGGAAATCCAAAAGCAGCTTATTTCCCTCTTTTCAGGTCCCCTTCTATATGTCAGGTGTGTTCACGAGAGATCACCTTGAGGGGGGGAGACGCAGCCGTATGTGTTTTCAAAATAATGACAACCGTGTAGAGCATTTTCGTGAATAAAGTGACAGTCTGTGAAAAGAACGTGATCATTTTCCCTGTGTAATGGAGACTTTTGAACCACCCTGTATATTACTCACTGTATGTGGTCGACTTTTGCACCTCCATCTTCACCTGTCGGAAGAAAACAGGTGTGATTAAAACTATATACCTTGATCACTTTAACTAGGTGAGAATTTGCCGTCTCCCCAGCCTGAATCTGACCTGTAGCAATTGATTAACACTACAATATGGTGCTAGTCACAAAGAAGTGCTCTGGAAAGGATGGTCAGCTGCAGTACGATCTTATTCAGCCACCGAACAACGGGAAATAAGCTGCAAAAGGACGAAAATCTGAGCCAAACTAAAATAAATGAATTGTTGTGGAGTTTGACCTTCCTTTCATGAGCTAGTTATTTAACAGCATTCTCGAGTTTTTTTATGATCTGTCTATCTGTCTATCTACCTACCTATTTATCTACCTGTCTGTCTGTCTATCTATCTATCTCTGTCTGTCTCTGAGCGTCTGTCTGTGTCTGTGTGTCTCTCTGTCTGTCAACCTTCCTACCTGTCTACCTACCTACCTATTTTTCTTTTTTTTTAATGCAAGGAAAAAGGAACCAAAGGCCAGGAGCCCAAAACTGATCCTTCCAAGAAAAACAAAAACAAAAACAACACCTACCAACCCATCTATCTATCTATCTATCTATTTTTTTTAATCTGCAAAATATTTAAACACGTGAACATATTAAGCAGTCTCTCAGTATATGTCCGATTAATATACTGATGGATAATTAATATTCCAAACCGTTAACAGACACAAATACCACGAATATCACGATTTCCCTACTGCGCAATGAATACTTTTGGCTGCGCTATGTATACACTTTGCTGCGCTATGTATACATTTTGTTGCGCAATGGATACTTTTTGCTGCACTGTGAATACTCTTTGCTGCGCTATGTATACTTTTTGCTGCGCTATGAATACACTTAATACGCTATGTATACATTTTGCTGCACTGTGAATATTCTTTGTTAGGGTATGAATATTCTTTGTTACGCTAAAAATATTCACTGTTACGCCTCGACTATTCTGTGTACATAGAGTGGGAAAAATATCTGTAGGAAGCCATCAGTCATACACTTGTCCTTTACGCAGAGCCGTGGAGAGAGAGAGAGAGAGAGAGGTTGTGTGAGATGATGGTGGTGCAGGAGGGGGAGGGGGGTGCGGAGGGGGGAGGGGAGAGATGTTAGCGTTGAATTCAATGCTGGATATTTCTTAGCACCTCTACTCCAGCGATTTATTTTGCTTATTGCACCGTAACACCCTCTTGCATGACATCAACTCAAATTCTGTCCATAATCAATATGAATTACGAAAGAATATCAAGATGTAGGAATCTAAATCGCTAAAGAAGCGGTGCAACGAAGCTTCTTCTTTACCACCCAGCAGAGAAATTCGTGAGGCCGCAACCCACAAGTCCCGGGTTCACGTCGTCCGGAAAAGCATTAGGTAAGCTACTGTCTCGCTTACCTTGATCTGTTCGTTACCTATACCTGACTAATAATAAGGACTTGGATCGTTATTTGATGGTTGCGTGTCACTGTCTGGTGTCCACGTTGCTTGAGAAGGCTTCCTAACACCTCTTCCTTAGCTATTTATTTTTGGATACGGCTGGCTTATATTGTTTTGTACGTAATGTATGGAGAGTATGGTGATACTGGAGGATTTAAGTAACACAGAACAGGACAGCAAGGTGTGATAAGCAAAGTAAATCGCTTAGGAATAGGTGTTTGGGAGTTGCCTTAATTACGAGAATACGGGTCAAGGTCTCAGGGAATGTTAGGTTAACAAAGTACACACACACACACACACACACACACACACACACACACACACACACACACAAATACTTCTCTACAGGGGGTCAGTACACACACACACACACACACACACACACACACACACACACACACACACACACACACAAATACTTCTCTACAGGGGGTCAGTATACACACACACACACACACACACACACACACACACACACACACACACACACACAAATACCTCTCTACAGGGGGTCAGTATACACACACACACACACACACACACACACACACACACACACACACACACACACACACACACACACACACACACACACACACTAAAAGGGTCACACATGCTACTTATCTCACAAATATTGAAGAAAATTGTGTGTGTGTGTGTGTGTGTGTGTGTGTGTGTGTGAGAGAGAGAGAGAGAGAGAGAAAGAGGAAGTGACGGTGAGCGCTAAGATACTCAGCTAGTAATAGGACATGCTCACTTCAGCTTACTTGAAGGTGAGCTATCGCCGCTGGGTGCGTTTTATGAGCCGCAACCCAAGGCAAAAAAGATGAAGACTTAGACTTACACCTATCGACTGCACGAGAGTTCATTAAGGTAGATAATTTGTCCTTTTTACTATCTCCGGTAATAATCTCATCGGCGGTGTTTAAGTACAGCCAAGAGCAAATTTTCTTCGACAGTTCTCTTCCAGTATCGTGCCTTGACTTTCTCTCTCTCTCTCTCTCTCTCTCTCTCTCTCTCTCTCTCAAACACACACACACACACACACACACACACACACACACACACACACACACACACACCGCTCGCTGGTGCAGTGGTAACGCTCTCACTTGCCAACTGGTGGACGGGAGTTCGCACCTCGCTCAGGTTGCGAAAAGTTTCACTGACGAAGTGGGTGATTACTGTCCCTCTTGAGCAAGGGGACGGGTGTGTGCGTGTGTGAAGGTCACAGCCTTGCCCTTAGATCGGACTATATGAGCTCTCAGCTCCCTTCCGGGAGGGTAAAATCTGACGATCACGACCATCAAATGATCCTGACCGACCCGGTGAATTACACACACACACACACACACACACTCCAGGGTTCGAATCTAGGGAGTGGCTTGAGTTGTTTTTTTTTGTTTTTTTTTAAGTGCTACCAGGGACATAAACTTAACCAGAAAGTCATTTGGTGAAGGTGGTCTGGTCATGTGGAGATTATGGACACTGAGAGACTGACTAGGAGAGTGTATGTGAGAGAAGGGGAGTGGGAGACCGAGGAAGAGATGGAGGGATGGGGTGGGGAGGTGTATCAGTGAGGGAGGTGTGAGGTGGAGGAAAGGCAGTCTGATGGCGGAGGATTGAGGGACATCGAGGTAAACTGTTTATGGTCATCTCTTTCGGGATTAAGGTGTCTGGAGATACAATATTAGATAGATGGATGGATAGATAGATCGATATATAGATAGGTAGGTAGAGACAGACCGACAGATAGATAGGTAGACATAGTTAGATAGATAGACAGACAGTTAGACAGATAGATATATAGACAGGTTGACAGATACTCCGTGGAAGAAATCGTAAGGGGAGGTAAGTGCCCCTAGGTTCGCCATTGTTAAAACACACACACACACACACACACACACACACACACACACACACACACACACACACACACACACACACACACACACACACACACACACACACACACACACACACACACACACACTCACACACACACACACACACACATTCCTTGATCATATGTTCTTTGGTAGCTAAATAAATACACAAAAGAAATATTAAAGTCTTATACCTGGGCAAATAATCAAATATATTAAGGACACAGTACAGGTGGTTGGTTTTCATTTGACGGTACTGGGCTACTCTCGTTACTTAATTACTAGGTTGTGGTTGCATGAAGATCAATGAGGACTGGTTAAGAAGTAGGAGTGAGTCTCCTTGGTTACTAGTCACACCTACCTCCCGATCTGACTACACTTGGCCATCAACTAAGCTGAAGGAAGTTACGGATCCTTGTCAAGTGAAAGCAACCTGAGTATAATGCAAGGTCGGGAGCCAATTTGTGGAGAAGGCCAAGGTGATCGGCAGTGAAACAAAAACCCAGACACCTTAACATTCTCAGCTCCTATGAATCACTCTTAGCTGAATCACAACGGCTGGTAATAAGCGAAACAGAATGCATGTGAAGACGCAACTATGAAAGAGTTAATCGCTTCTGGCCAAGGTTATATTTTTTGCTTAATTCCTGCTACCTTCAGATGAATTTATAGTTTTGAAGCAACTTTACAAAATGAATGGATTACATGTAGCCCACCTTAACTCCTTCAATATGAGAGGGCTTTCCTGAGCTGAATAAAAGTGTATGTTGGGAGCGAGAATATAATGCAGCAGTGACAGTACTTGTGGCCCCAGCTTCATATGGATGTGAACCCAGGGAGCTCTAGGTTGAAGCTGCTCCTCTCCTGCAGTCCACTAACCCCTTTTCGGGCAACAGGGAGGCAGTTGATGGACGTTTGTATGACCAATCAGTTGAGCCGGAGGTTATATCGGAGCCACGACCTGAAGGCTTCCATCTCCAGCCATCACTGAACGAGCTGAGGAAGGATTAGTATGTCTCCACCCTCTGCTACCTCGTCAGTGGGCCCCGTGACGCCGCTCTAGGCTATATAAGGCGGGAAAGAAGGGTCCGGCAGTCAGTGTCCTGCGGCTCAAGGACTCAGCAACAACGGTGAGGTAATGTGGCAGTGGCTGAAGCTAATATATAGGGCTAGTTTGGAGGCAGATGTTGCTGTAATGTGGTGAGGAATAATAGCTTCAAAACTAATGGTAAAAATAGGAAAACTAAGTAGGATATTAAGCAGTTTCCACAAAGGGGGGATGGGAGAGACCAAGATTGGGCCAAGTCCGTTTCAGAGGAGGGGGGCAGTAAACCAGTATAACTAATTGATAATGATGATAAATGGAATCTTGATAAGGTCCAACAAATTGCAGAGTACCAAACTAAAGCTAACGCCAGTACATTAATGTGGACACTAGAACACATTTGTGCAATCCTGTTACAGCCTCGATACTCTGTCTTTTGTTTTGTGCCAAGAACTTCATAAAACCAGCCACCAATCTTCTTTCATCGGCTCTGCTTTCCACTTCCTCTACGCATTTACCTGTATTTTTGTTATTCCCTCAAGGTATTTATAGCCTTCCACCAATCCTAATCTCTTCCTCTCCATCAGCAGATCACATGACGACTCTCCTCTCGCAACAAGCAGCACTTTGCATTTACAGACTTCTATGTTTGCATTGCACTTCTCAGAGTAAAGACTGCCAAATCCCATATTGCCCTCTTCCGAGCGTAGGACCCCGAGGCTAGGCTACAGTTAGTTCAAAATATTAAAGGCAGGAGACAGACCTACGCCCTTGGTACCACCTCCGTGATAGAAAAACCTCTGGCCACATCTTGGACTCAAATCGCGCGCCTAGGTTACAGTGCGCCCCGACCAGGACTCAACCAGTCGCACTTCTCTTAACCTGTCTGCATTGGTTTTGCTCACTGTTTGCAATCAGAAGGGCGTAGACTGTAATCAACAAACCTGAAATACTCCATCCTTCTTTGTTCATCATCACCTCCACTCCTCTCTCTTAACTCTTCAGAATAATGAAAAATTCGGCCACGAGATTGATGCACTGAAGGGGAGTTAGCAGAGGCGAGGTGATGAAAAGCCTAGACTCACTGTGATGAGCTTCCCAAACATGAGAGGTTTACTCCAAACACAGGTGAGCAAGGTCCCTGTACAGAGCCAGCGACTGCAGGGTTAAAGCAAGCACAGAGACGATTTAGCACACCCATCCTTTGAGAAGAATAATAGCGTGAAGTTTCTGAGAAGACAAGACAGAAACTCTGAGGATAATGTTGCTGTGAAAGAACAAGTTTTGTGTTTCTGAACGTAGGAGAGACCGTGCTGGGTAGAAAAATGATTTATTTTTTTTTTTTGGTCAATAAAACAGCAACGTTTCTTTTACCAAAACATAATGTACATATGAACCGGAAGCTAGATGTGCTACTGGTGCTGGGGAAGGGAGCCTTCACGCGGTGGCACCTATGAAATTGGGTGGTTCCATTGTCCGGTTATGTAGATGTTACTCAGCTTTCTGACTGGAGCGCCTTAGCTCATTAGAATACCAGGAGTCTTCTGGCTATATTGTTACCACCCAGCAAAGTAATTTTTTTCCTGGGTTACAGTGCAGAGTCACCTGAAGGCAGCAGTACATCGAGTGGGTGGATGGTGGGCGCCCCCATCTACCACACACGCACACACACACACACACACACACACACACAAGGGTGGGTGTACCTGTAATGGTCTGTCAGCACCTGGACCTGCTACAGAGACACTCCGTTCATGGCGACCGTTCTTTACCTGTGTCGGTGTAATGTAACATCACACAGTGTACATCAGTAACATACAATGAGAGTATTAAGGTGCAATGTGCAGTATAAATCGCTAAGGAACAAGGGCTACGAAGTCTCCTAGCCTACTTAGAGTACGTCCTTGGTACTGTATTAGCTAACCTTTTTCTTTCTCCCTGACGGCACAGATGAAGGTGTTGGTGTGGGTGTGTGTGTTGGCGTCAGTGGTGGTGGTGGTGTTGGGGGATCATGCACGTCGACAATACCGCACCTATCGCACCTACAACACCTGTCCTTCATACTGCAAATCAATAGCCACGGTGAGTCTTGTGTCCGTGTGCTTAAACCTTAGATCTCAAAGTGGAATGATCACTCCCAATTTTTTGCTATGGGTTCTGACGTACATGACGAGGAATGAACATGTTTGGCCTTCCTGTATGGTTGCTGACTGCATTCTGTAGTATGGGATGCAGGCTAACCATATGTAACAATCACAGGCGTTCCATAAATCACCGTCAAAAATCTGGGGTTTGCACTTCACTTTGCTATTTAACGTTTAAGCATACGAGCCTTAATCCACGTTTTGTAGTCTGTAAAACTGTATCTTGCAATGCGCTGATGTTTTTTATATTTTGTTCTTGCCATTGTCAAGCCATTTTCTTCACCTTGGGAGGGACTTTTGGATTAGAGTTCGATTCTGGGGCCGATCAGACTGTCGAATAAAGTTTGTTTCCTCCTTGTCCGTGTTCACTAATCAATACACTTGGGGACCTGGATATAACAGTTGCAGGTCGTGTTTAAGGGGTAAACTAGGACGGCAGAAGCTAGTTTGTCTGCGTTAATGGCTCGTGTGGTCGATAAGCACCAATCCAGGCCTTGTTTTTCTCTTGTCTCCCTACACAGGTGACGGTGATGTACAGGATGTGAGAGAATACAGTGTTAACCTTTTCACTGAGGCGATGCATTATTTTCATCTATTCATGCTACTTCCAGAATATATTTTTTGAAGAGCTTCCTAGTACTGGAGAAAATGAAGGCTGTATCAAACCCCACGAGGTTGAAATATCTCCCCTAAGCTGAATACGATGCCCAAAATAGTCTCATCTTGTCTCCCCACACAGGTAACGGTGACGAAGCAAGACACGGTGACCAAGACGGTGTTGAGCCAGGATACGGTAACCAAAACTGTGATACTGGACCAGAACACGGTCACCAAGTACAAGACCCAGTACGTGGGACACAAGGTCACGGACGTCAGCACCAAGACGCTGCTCAAACTCACCACGACCACCAAGTACCACTACAACGGAAGTACAGAGACCAAAACCGTGACCCACCTTAAGCAGAGCACCACTACTGTGACCCACCTCAAGCACCATTCCCCTCACAGTTACACCTACACCAAAACAGTCACCCATCTGAAGCAACAGTCCGCTCACAGTTACACCTACACCAAGACTGTCGTTAACGTGAAAACCGTGTGTAACTGGTAGACTGCACTCAGGTTTTCTGCCACTCACTTTGCACTTGTTTCGATTCGTCATACATATACAGTCACCAAATTTTGATTCGAATTATCACCAAGACACTAAAGCTCACCAAATAATACCCCAATGTCAACACTGAGACCAAACTGTGCGGCTCCTTCAACAAATGACCCAAACACTCTCCCACCTCAGAAGAAGGTCAGCTCACCCTTACACCAACATCAAAACCATCGTCACCATTCAGCCGCCTGTCTTGATGATAACTATAGGTAGACTGTGCTTGGATTGTTTCTCGCTTACTTTTGCATTCATTCCAGTCCTTCATAATGTCCAATGAAAAAGTATTATGACTCTCAGTGCTTTCTATTTTGAGGAACCTTGAAATACTGTCCTGAACATCTTGCATTAATCTCATGTAGCGTAAAGCAAACGCATCAAAACTGCTCGGTTCCACTCTACAGCAGGACTTTATACAAACTACAGGAACAAAACAAAAGCAAATTACACCGAAAGTATCCCTAAAACGCTTTCCACAGCAATAGTACACGTATAGATAGTTCAAAAAATTATTCTGTTCTGTTTCATGTCAGCAATTTTCACTAGAACCGTCCTCTTCCTACTCCTTCTCCTCGTCCAGGAAACGAGCAGTGAGTAGTCCACCCATAGCTTGCTGCGTAGTGGGAACAATTTGGCATTATCTAACTATTACTACTCTGTTCACTTTAACTAGGTGTAAATTTGCCATCTCAGCATCTTCACTGATGTGATGAAACAAGTGATTAAAGCTAGAATACGATGCTAATCACGAGGGAGTGCAATGGAGAGGATGTAGAGCCATAATAACGCTTTGTTCTGCCACTGCGCTACAGGAAAAGGCTTTTAAAGGAAGAAAATATATCTATATATCTATTGCCAGACGCCTCAATCCCGTTTGGGGTGGCCACAAACAAATCGCCTCCAAGTCACCCTGTCCCCCGCCATTTCACTGCCCTGCTCCCAACTCACACCCCCCTCTCTCATATACCTTTCCACCCCATCCCTCCATCTCATCCTCGGCCTCCCCCTCCCTCTTCCCCCCTCCACCTCACTCATATACACTCTCTTCGTCAGTCTTTCACCCTCCATCCTCTCCACATGGCCAAACCACCTCAGTGTGTTCCTCATAACGCTTCCTATCACATCCACATCCACACCACAACGTTCTTTTATATCCTCATTCGTCAGCCTGTCTCTCCATGTGACTCCACAGGCTCCTCTTAAATAACTCATTTCCACTGCTCTCACTCTTGACTTGTGTCCTTCCAACAACGTCTAAGTTTCACTCTGTAGCACCAGTCGAACAGGGCAGTACTCCCAAGGTTGATTGCAAGCTGGTGATAGGGAGAGCTGGAGCTCCCGTTTCACCAGCCCTCAGGACTTGATCCTGACCATCTCCCTTTTCTGAACATTTTCAGTGCATTCATTTACACAGAGAGTAGGCTAGCATGCTCTCATAATACCTCTACCTTCAACTGTCTACACCACACTACATGCGCATAACATATCACACCTTCTATTCACATCTTTAGTAATGGCCGCTGCAATCTTACAATCAAATGAGGTGGTACCTCGGATTGCCACCACCGGCAGGGTAGGGCTGGAGGCACAGGGTCCTCCCGGTCGCCATCAAGCCACTGTGCCGGCAGCGACTGTTGCTATTTCCGGGAATGCTCGTCAGCGAAGAGGTGACGGTGCGGCCTTATTCTTTACCAACATCCGCGGCCTTACCACAAATTTAAACTCAGTTCATTTTTTCCTTCAGTCCATATCCCCTTTGGCCCTTTTCCTCACAGAACCACAAATCTCACCCTCTACCGATATATCTCCATTTTGTTTTCCCAGTTACCATCTCCTTACAAACTTTCGAAACAAGGGCGGCACCTGTTGTTATATCAAATCCCAATATGCAGTTGATACTATTTTAAACTTCACTTCATCCAGTTTTGATTACTCATTATATAAATTAAATTGCCAAAACTTTACCAAATATATCTGTGTAGTTTATTGTTCCCCCAGTGCGTCTTCGGAACCCAGTGTATTTGATTCCATATCCACTCAGTTGAGTAACCTTGACCTTGCCCTTGGCAATGAAATTACCATTTTGGGTGATTTTAACATACACAATGTTGAATGGTTATTGCATTCTGCCCGGACTGACGACGCTGGTCTAGAATGCGAGCTGTTTGCGGAATCGTTTAATCTCACCCAGTTGGTAAAGCAACCAACCAGAATACCTGATAATCCTGACCATAATGCCCATCTCTTGGATTTATTCTTGACAAATAATCCAGATCAATACAGGATAGAGGTACTGTCACCACTTGGATCCTCTGACCACAATCTCATCAAAGCCTCATTAGTTAACCCTCCTACACCTCCCCATTCCGAACCGATCAGGGTGACCCGATGGCACTTTGACAGGGCAGACTGGGATGGATTTAGAAATTATCTTGTTGATGTTCCATGGCAGTCTTTCTTCTCTAGTGATCCCAATTCTACCCAGTCCCACATTTGCGACTTAATACTAGCTGGTATGGATTTATTCATACCAAGTCAACAATTCACTAAAAGATCAAACTCTCCAAAATGGTTTGATGGCAATTGTGCCAGAGCAACAGCCCAAAAGTCATTAGCATATAACTCTTACTTAAAATCAAAAACATCTGAATCACTCTCCCAATTTAAAATTGCTAGAAATCATGCAAAAGCTGTATTAAATCTATCTAAATCAAACTTTCTTCAAAAGCAAGCATCAAAACTACTTAACAACCCTAATGACAATAGAATATTCTGGTCAACTCTTAATTCTTTCAATAATAACTTTAACAAGTCATCTTCCATTCCCCCACTAAAATCTTCAGATGGCAATATTACAAATGACCCACGTGGGAAAGCAGATATCTTTGCTAGTACCTTTGCAAGACTCTCTACCATAGATGATACCAGCCAGAATGTCTCAGTACTGGAACTTGATTCTCCCGAAATTGCCCCACTTAAAATACAGACAAGATTCGTAAAATCTATCCTAGACAATTTACCTACTAACAAAGCTCCAGGCCCAGATGGAATTCCGCCAATTGTTTTGAAAAAGTGTTCCCCTGAACTTGCCTCTGTCCTAGCTAAATTATTCAGACTATGCATACGTACTTCTTTATTCCCAAATTCATGGAAAGAAGCCAATATCCACCCAGTTCCGAAGAAAGGAAATTCGTCTGACCCCTCCAATTACAGACCAATAGCTGTCACATCTTCTCTTGGTAAAGTATTTGAAACTTTAATTAATAAGCATATTGTTAAACATCTTGAATCCAACAACTTAATTAGTGATAGACAATACGGTTTTTGCCGCGAAAGATCCACCATTGACATACTCAATCTCTTAACTCATACCATCCATCAATCAATTGATCTTTTTGGAGAAACTCATGCAGTAGCTCTTGATATCTCTAAAGCTTTCGACAGAGTATGGCACCGTTCCCTGCTGTCCAAACTCCCTTGCTATGGACTAACGTCTTTTGTTCCTTTGATTTCTTCTTATCTTAGTGACAGGAAAATAAGAGTAAAAGTAGATGATGTATATTCGAATTTCCACTCAATTAACGCCGGCGTGCCGCAGGGATCAGTTCTGGCGCCAACCCTATTTCTGGTTCATATTAATGATCTCTTATCTGTCACTCACAATCCCATTCACTCATATGCAGATGACTCAACACTACATAGTTCATTCACACTCAGACATCCAATTACAAAGTCTAATATCTCTACCTCTCAACTCAGTACAGCCATCTCCATAAATCAAGATCTATCTACAATCAGTGAATGGGGACAAAACAACCTTGTCTCTTTTAATGCAAGTAAAACTAAATATATACAGTTTACTAATAGACAGATATTACCAGATTCGTACATTACCTTCAGTGCTACTAATATTCCCATCTCCAAAAGTATTGAAATTCTTGGCGTCTCACTTAACAGTGCCCTCAGCTAGACCTCTCATGTCAGATCACTTGCTAAAACCGACTCAAAGAAACTTGGATTATTGTACTGAGTCCGTAACTTCTTCGCCGATGAGCAGTTAGCTATAATTTATAAGAGTCATGTGCCCTCTCAGCTTGAATATTGCTCACCCTTGTGGAATGGTTGTGGAGAGGTTGCATTAAGACAACTAGACAAAATTCAGAACAAAGCTGTTAGAATCATTAACAACCCTGCCATTACATATAAACTACCTCCCCTGCAAGTAAGAAGGAATGTTGCCTCCCTTGCATTATTTTACAGATATTTTTTTGGCAAATGCTCAGTCGAAGTTGCGTCCATGGTGCCACCTCTCCATGCCTTCCCTCGTGCTACACGGGCATCTGGTAGCGCTTATGACTGGAATGTCACTCAACCATATTGCAGAACTTCTGCCTATCAGAATTCTTTCATTCCCCGAACTGCATCTCTCTGGAACTCGCTTCCCCAGAGTTGTTTTCCTCCAAATTTCAACCTACAACTGTTCAAGTCTAACTGTTACAGATATTTTATGAACAGAGGACACCAGTAATCTGGTGTATGGATTTTTTTTTTTTCCCCATTTGTTTTTCCTTCCTCCGTTCTGTTATTAAAAAAAAAAAAAAAAAAATTGAACTATAAACACACCAAAACACATGGAGCATTATCGCTGAAGTCTTTTACCAACCACAGAGTTAGAGACGAAAACTAATGTCTTTATTCTGGTAAAAGCTAATTCACGGCTGGCCAAACGTAACTGAAGGCTTATATGAACTTATTCGTCAACTTTTCCCTGCAGTATTCACCAAACGTTGGGAATATAAACATTTTCCTTGTTGCACATTGATATCTGTGACGGAAATAGGACGAGACAAACTACACGAGGATTACCAGAGGCAGTCAGACGTGGTGCGGCAGGGAATGCACGCCCCTCATCCTACTAATATTAACTCCTTCACAGTTTAATCTCCCGAAGCTGAATAAAATCGTCTGAAGGTAGCGGTAATAGCGAATACGTCCTGGAACCAAATGGGCTAAATCGTCCACTGGCAAGCATCATTCCGAGGCTGAATAAAATCGTCTTAATGAAGTAGGTTATTACGTCAGCTGAGGAAAATGAAGAAGGCTCCTGTATGCTGAAACTTGGTGCTGGAGAGAGGGACGCCTTCACGTGGTGGCACGGATATAACTGGGTGGTGGAGCTGCCCGATTATACTAACGGCCGTCAACTCCCTCCCTATCCCCCGAAAGCAGTATGGTGGACCTTAGGAGAATGGCAACTTCAGCCTGCAGTCCACCGGAATCACATTTAAATAAACCTGGGGCAGCAACAATAACAACAACAACAACAACAACAACAACAACTACTACTACTACTACTACTACTATTACTTATACTACTACCATCACTACTACTGCTACTATTACTACTACTACTAGGAAGTCTTAAATAGTACTCTTGCCACCATCAGATTTTATTTCTACTGTGAGGCGTGGCTGGCGGATGAGGAGTGTGACATGACAGGACCAGAGAGCATGTCAGTCCTTGTCAGAAATAGTCAGCATAGAGGGAGAACTAAGCACAAAATAAATAAGGAAATAAATACATAGATAAATAAATAAATATACAAATAAATGAATGAATGAAAGAATGAAAGATAAAACAGGAACTGAACCATATAGAAAAAGAAAGTTCAAGAGTATGTTCAGGAAAAAAAAAAAAAAACTATATAAGAGGAAAATCCAACCACGCCTCCAGAATAAAAAAAAAAGAAAAAGAAAACGAAAGAGCTCAACATTACTCAAAAAAAAAGAAGATGGAAATGAACCATATTAGAAAAATTAACAGGAAACCATAAGTACAGAAAAAAATTAAAGGCGGAGAACACACACACACACACACACACACACACACAAATATATATATATCAAAGGAAAACTAGAGTACTCACAGGGACAAAAACAGAAGATATAAAACCATCGTGAACTCAAGCATACTCAAAGAAAGCCATTATTACAACGCTACACGCCACCGTAAGTCTTCTAAAAACAGGAAGTGATAATCATTTGTACTTCCCATGCCTGTGACTGACAAGAGAACATTAGAATCGCCACCACGAAGGAAGGAAGGAAGGAAGGAGGAGACAGAGGAAGGGATATAGACGGAGAAGGAGTATTAAATAAATATATAAATGAATGAATAAAGATCTTTGTTTTTGTATTTAAATGAAGGAAAAGGAAAGCCAATACAAAATCTTCCTTCGTCTATTTTTTCCTGAAGAATTAAGTGTATGTTACAATACGAAACAGATTATTAATATACCAGGATTCACACACCAACTACTACTACTACTACTACTACTATTACTACTTCTTCTACCATACTACTACTACTACTTCTACCATACTACTACTACTACTTCTACCATACTACTACTACTACTTCCAACCCCTGTCGTAATTGTGATTTTCTTTAGCAGGCAAGACAAGGAAATGAGAGAGCAGAAACTTCATCTCTCGTTCTTTCTAAAATGAAAATCTTAAGAGGATGGACGGTAAGTTTGCTCGTGAATCTGGATGCCTAACCCGAGAATCGAACCCGGGACCTCTCACTTGCGGGGAGAGTTTGTTACCGATTACACCACCAACGAAAAGGGGAAAACGACACCCTGCCTAAAGGTTCAGTGGCCAACCCTGGAATCGAACCTCATACTTGTACTCGTATTTCATGGCCAAGTACGCTACCGACTGCACCACCGCCACTCCCTACACAGCACCTCAGAGGCTCCTTAGAATGACAGAAGATGCTGGTGATTTCCTCCTCCACACTAGTTATGACACGACGCTAAACAGGTGAGTGAAATTACTGATGATGATGAACGATACTTACTACTACTACTACTACTACTACTTCTACTACTACTACTACTACTGCTACTACCACTACTACCTACTGCTACTTTTTACTACTAGCCTACTAACCCTGGCGCCGCAACAGCATGGACATATGGTTTCAAGTGACTAGTCGTGTGGATTGAGGGGGAAAGTGTTGTGCTTTTAATCCTTCCAGTGGTGCTGGAGAGGGACGCCTTCCCGTGGTGACACTGATGTAACCAGAGGGATTCACTGCCCAGTTATACAAACGTCCCTCACATCCCTCACTATCTCCCAGAAGGATGATGGAAAATGGCCAGAGAAAGGCAACTTCATTCAGCAGTCCACTGGGTTCACTTTACAGATGAACCTGGAGCTACAACAATAACAGCTACTACTACTACTACTACTATTACTATTACTACTACTACTACTACCATTACTGCTACTCCTCCTCCTCCTCCTGCTACTACCACTACTACTGCTACTACTACACTACTACTACTAATCTCCTCAGTTCGATGATGCATTTATTTATTTTACCTTTGCCACGTCCAGAATTTTCGAATGGAAAAGTTAAATACTGTGTAGTCTTCATCATCGCCTCCGCTACAAGACTACCTTAACTTGGACCAGATTTTCGTCCTTTGGTTTCATGTACCTCAGTGGCAAAAAAAAAAAAACCTACTCGGGCTGCACATCGTGTCCGTAGTACTCCTTCATGACAAGCACCACATTCTCTCTCTCTCTCTCTCTCTCTCTCTCTCTCTCTATATATATATATATATATATATATATATATATATATATATGCAGGGGAAAATGAACCAGAGGTCTGAAACCCGCAAGATTGTTCCTCCCACGAAGGAATGAAAACAAAGTAACAGAGAGCCAAAATCAAGGTCCGTTCATTTCGAGATGCCTGGACACACCTCGTCTAAGAGACTGGAGATCATGCTCAGTAGGAAATACAGACAAAGGATGACAGTTCCAGAGCTGACCTGTTGCATACATGAAGGACTGGGAGTAACGGTTAACTCTTACATTACAGAGTTGGACAGAAAAGGAATGAGAGCTTGCTGCTAGACAAATATTACGCGCCCGCCGTAGTGGTGGATGGATGCATGCAGACAGTTCAGAGAAGCAGTGACCACTGTGAAGCAGCAATAAAGAAGAGATAAAAATGTATCAGTGCAGCGAAAAGACAGAGGTTGAAGGAAGCCAGTAAGAGGAGGAGAGTTATTGAGATGAAGGGCCTTCGACTCCACCTTGTTGAGAAGAGCCGTATGTGGGGAACCTCTCCACACATGAGAGTTGTACTCTACACAAGGGCGAATAAAACCCGTGTATAAAGTCAACAACTGTATAGGGGGAAAACCTAAGCTATTGTTGCAATTCAGCATTTAACATGGAGATATGGTAGATTTAGGCCAAGTTTGTTTGGAAAGAGACTAGTGGTAACAAGAAAAATAGCAAAAAAAGCGTCCTTGGAGTGAAGGGATGAAGTTATCATCTATGACGTATTTTTTATTGTAATCAAACTACCAGCAAATGATTTCCCAAACTTAGGAAGGTCAGCATGTAGTGAAGTTGTTAATGAAGGCTAATCTAACCTCTCCAGTTCGAAATAACTCCCTTAAGCTTAACTAAATCATCTGCAGGTAACAAGAAAAAAAAAGTAACATAATTCAAGATGTTAATATCACCTGTTCAACCCAGCATTAGGTTAACACGAAAAATGACAGTAACAGTGAGGCATAAAATGTGTGGGTGAGAGAGACTGTGTTAAGGATGGTTCCCCCTGACGTGAGTGGTAATGGCTACCTTCCATGTGTGTGTGTGTGTGTGTGTGTGTGTGTGTGTGTTGTGGTTGTGGAGTGGTTTGTGCTGTGGTTGTGGCGTGGCTAGTGTTGTGGTTGCGGTGTGGTTGTGTAGTACTTGTCATGTGGTTTTGTTGTGGTGTGGTTGTGGTTTGGATTGTGTTTTTTTTTTAGTTTTTAATTGTAGTCGTGGTGTGGTTATGCCGTGGTTGTTGTGGTCGTGTATGGTTATGTTGTGGTTAGGTTGTGGTTGTGTGGTGGTAACTTGTTATAAAACTATCCAGAAGACGTGCTGCATCCCAAGAAAGAATACCCACTTTATTAAAATCTCTCTCTCTCTCTCTCTCTCTCTCTCTCTCTCTCTCTCTCTCTCTCTTTATCCAGACGCCTTAATCCTGAAAGAGGTGACTATAAACTAATCGCCCCCATGTCGTCCTCTCCCCTGCCTTTACGCTGCCCTCCCCCCAACATACACTCCCCTCTCCTATATACCGTTCCACTCCACCCCTGCATCTTATCCTTGGCTCCCCCCCTCCCTCTCCCCCCCTCCACGACACTCACATACACTCTTCTCGTTAGTCTCTCACTCTCCATTCTCTCCACATGACCAAACCACCTCAATGTATTCTATCACATCCACATCCACACCACAACTCTCCTTCACTTCCTCATTTATCAGTCTCTCTCTCTCTCTCTCTCTCTCTCTCTCTCTCTCTCTCCATGTAACTCCTCATGCTGCTTTCAACCAACTCATAAACTAAATATAACATTTTAGCAAAAGCCGATAAGCAAAACAATGGTCCTAGTGAAAGAGCTTCGGGATATAGCTTCTAACTTTTGCCGTCCCATGCAGAGTTCTTTCCTGTATGTATCTATGTAGAGCCAGACGTTTTAGTGCCGTCAGGGGTGGCAACAGACAAATCTCCTCCATGTCAATCTGTCCTCCGTCACCAGGCTCCCTTTTCTCCAACTCATCCCCTCACTCTCATAACTGTCCAGTGTCCACCCCATCACTCTGTATCTTCCCTGGTTTCCCCCTTAGTCTCCTCCATTTCACTCACATACGATCTCCTAGTTAATCTTTCATCTTTCCTTCCTCCACATAATCAGACAATTTAATGTTTTCTAGCACATTTTCTTCATTTGTCTGTACGTCTCTCCACATAACTGCATTCTCTAGGATAACTCATTTCCACTCTTCTTCCTTTTTACTGACCTAATAAGTGCTTTTACAACCTTACGAATATGGTTCTGAAAATGGCTGAGTGACCTAGAGGAATTTCAAAAAGAATGAGAAATCACTGGAATTAAAGGTCTCCTAGGACAAGACCAAGGTCCAGGCATTTGGTGGCTCGTTGGATGAAACAGAATAGTCTGTACAAGCATGTGGTGAGAATGTGGAGGTCTTGAAAGATTCACCTATCTTGGTAATGTGGCAAATAACGACGGTAGGTCAGATGATATTTCCCTCTGCATCGGTCTGGCCTGGGGAGTTATGAATTCACTCAGCTCAGGTGTTTGGCGTTTCGGTTATTTAAGAAGAAGGACGAAAATTCGCGTCTTCAAGGTAGGCTACTGGTGCTCCCTGTCATACTTTATGGCTATGAGACTTGGACACTAAACAGTGACTTGAAGCGAGGAACTGACTCTTTTGGTAAGTACCTCCAAAGGATCATGGGATACAGCTGGTACTATCGCGTGCATAACGAGTGACTACTCCGTGAGACGAGGCCTATAACTCACATAATACGTCAGCGCCAACTCCAGTTATGTGGGCTCGTGGTCCATTCTCCTGATGTTGGTCCTGCTCACAAGGTGATCTCTGAGAGAGTTAACTCAGGGTGGAGGAGGCCAAGGGAAGGAGCATGGAACTCATGGCTGGAGCAGTTCGATCGTTCCTGCTGAAAGACTCTTAGGGCGGGAAGAGTCTTTGTCTGGAGAGATGCACGAAGGGACTCCACGTCAGTGGGGGTGGAGTTGGAGGGTGAGTGAACGGGCTCGTAGCAAGGGGAGGGGGGGTAGATCGAGAGGGTCGAACGACGTCCCCCCTCCCCTCAAGTGCCTAAAGATTCCCTTTCTCACGGTCTGTTTTTTTTTTAATATCAGCGCAAAGGAGCCACTCTCCGTTGTACTGAAGTTTTGTGCTACTTTTCAACGTCTCTTCATACACTCAGACCCCCATAGCAAGCATGCAGCAGACTTTTGGCTAGCCGGCTGCTATGCAAGTTCAGATTCAGCATAAAAGATCCTTCGTTTCGAAAAGTATCAATGGAATGTGGCAACATTGCTTTAGCTACCGTTCAAAAGTGCTCTATAAGAAGCAACGGAATGAAAGAAAACGATGTTATAGGAAAAACTACTACAAAAATATTTGCTGCCCCTATATTTTATAGACAGCCTATAGATCCATATATATATATATATATATATATATATATATATATATATATATATATATACACAGTATATATGAAAAGGTAAATCTATCTATTTATAGCCAAACGCCTTAATTCCGAAAGAAGTGACCACAAACGATTCGCCTCCATGTCATTCTGTTCTCATCCATCAGACTGCCCCTTTCCAACTCACACATCCCTCTCTCATATACCCTTCCATCCTCATCCCTCCATCCTCGGTTTCTCCCTTCCCCTCCCACCTCCACCTCAATCACACACACTCTCTGTTGGGGTGAGGACCAGGAGAGAGATATAAACAGCAGGGCCAACTTGAGATTTATTCTAAGAGGTTCAGGCATGGGTACGTCCTATCGCTAGCGCGGCTGAGTCAGACTGCCCGCCAAGGCCCAGGCGGGAATGTCGCTTGGAGGGAATAGTTCCAGTGCAAACACAAACTCCAACACCCCCTTTCCATTGCAGTGAATTCCCCACTTCCTGTAGTGTTAATACAAAAATTGGATAAGAAAGAGGGAGGTCATTGCAATATCAAAACAATGAGCAGATACTGACACTCAGCACAACTTAAGGCTAGGCGTACATGACACAATGCTGGCAAAATTTACATGTTACATAATATATGCTGACTCAAGCATTGCATAATTGCTGCAACACAAAAAAATTCCATTACATGTGTTGGGACAACCATTGCACTGGTATCATGGTATAAGTGTAACAAGGTTATACACATTACAAAATACATTAAAATGCCTAGGGGTACAAAATAGTGCAATGTCATGGTACATAGTTTTCTACATGTCTTGGGGCGCGCCTAGCACGCCGCAGCCTCTCCAGGGGAGGGAGAAGCTGAGGGGCCTCCTCCCTGCCTTCGTCCTCCCGCTGGGGACCACCCTAGACGTGTGTGGTGGGTGTCTGTTCCCCGGTCTCTTCGTAGGGATGGAGGTGGCGGGGATTCCTGAGGGAGGCTCGCCCACTGTCATCCAGTCGCACCATGTATTGCCTAGCGGCTGGTGTGTCAACAAAAACCCTTACATGGTCCCATCCCATATCCTGGTTCTGTAGGTGCACCCACTGGCCTGGGTTGAGAAGGGCGAGATCGTGTGCTGTCTGGTTGAATCTCGTGGCTGCTGTGTCCCCAGTGTGGGCCGTGGCCCATTCCCTGCTTCTCAGCATCCCGACCCACCACCTGCTGATTCTGTAGTGCTCCCTGGCAGTGGGTACAGAGTATCTCAGCTGACGCCACATCAGTAGCTGGGCTGGGGACGCATCAGTAATGTGTAGCGGGGTGTTGAGGTACAAAAATATGGCCCTGGCAGCTGCCTCTGAGTCCAGGGAGCCTCCTGGGCTGTTGTTGTTCCTCAGCAGCCTCTAAGCAGACTAGACTGCTGCCTCCACCAAACCATTGGACTGTGGGTAATGGGCCGACGACACTCTCAGTTGCACACACCAAGCAGATAGGAACACCCTTGTCTCCCAACTCGCGAGGTTCGTACCCTCGTCACAAGACAGGACCTCCAGGATATCGAACCTTCTGAACCATTTATGAAAGGCCGTTATGGGCTGTGTGCTGGAGGTGTCCCTGGGCAGATGCTCCACCTCCAGCTAGCCAGCTAACCTGTCTGCATGAGCGATGTACTCCTCCCCCTCCAGTTGGAACGGGTCAGCCACTGCTTGCCAGAAGGGGTACTCCAGTGGGGGTGTGGGCAGCAAACTTTCCACGGGTTGTGATGGGGCTTTGATTTCGCATAATTAACAGTGCCTCTTCTTCTGCCCCACCTCAGCATCTATGACAGGCCAGTACATGCATTGTCTGGTGCACCTGAGCATGGAATCCCTGCCCTGGTGACCTGTGTGGAGGTTGGCAAGTACCACGTGTTGAAGGACTGTAGGAATTACAAGTTGCAGGTGCCCCTCGTCACTGGCATATATGACAGTGTCCCCCTGGCAGGACAGGTAGTATGGGCGGAATGCTATCAGCTCCTTGTCCTTCCAGTCAACCCAGTCCCAGGAGCTCACACGCTTGTAAAGAAGCCTGTAGTCCTCATCCTGGTGTGCTTCCTCCTCCACTTGACAGACGTCCATGATGGGGCCTTCTTCATCTTCTAGAGCACAGGCCATCACCACCATGACTGCAGCACATGTAGCCTCGTCTTTCTCCAGGTCTGTCTTGTCCAGTCCACCCCAAAGCAAGGGGAATCTTGAAAGTGTGTCTGCTGCATGGTTCGCCTCCCCCTTCAGGTACTTTATGCAAAATGAGTATATAAATGCCTTCTCTTTAAGGCTGAGTCTGCAGGGGTTGCTGATGTCTTTCAGCTCTATGTCTCTGAAGATCTTGGAGAGCCCATGGTCTGTGATGAAGGTGAGGTCTGGACATCCCAACAGAAACAAACGCACCTTTTCAGGAACGATGCAATGGCAAGGGCCTCCCCCTCCAATGTTGAGTAGTTCTTCTCAGTCGAGTTAGACAGTGGCTGTTGCACAGGGCCAGTTTCCAGCCGCCCTTGCAGCACAAGGGAACCTCTTGAGACACACATTGGCAGTACTTCTGCATGACCACAAAACTGATGCCAAGCCTGCTGAAGCCAGTGAACACTGCTGTGGTCCATGTGGTGTAGTAATACTGGAGGTCCTCCACCACAAGCTTGCCTTTAGCCTCCTTTGTTGACCCGAAGATGGACTGGAGTTGGCCATCCCAGTACACCACCTTCCATGTGATTCAATAATTCACTGAAGAGCTCCATGAGTGGGGCAATGGTGAGGAATGGCACCACCTGGTTCACCAGCCCGAACCACTACCAGATATCTGAGAGGGAGGGGTGTGGCACCATCTGGAAATTGGTTATACTGCTTAGCAAGTCCTGGCTGGGCTGATACTCCTCCCAGCTGAGCAGATAAACTGGGAAGGTCATGCTTCTCCTGCAGAAGTGGAATTTGTCTGGGTGGAGCGTGATCCCATTTTCTGCACACGTTCACAAGAACTGGTATGTGTACCGGAAAGCATTGGTGATGCTACGGTCATGCAGGAGCATGTCGTCAACACATTTCAGTTTCCTGAGGATATCTACTGTTACATCGTTAAAGTGCTTGGTAAAGGCATCCTGCCCTGCACAGTAGCCCATGGGTGTACACTGGTAGCAGAAGCGGCTCCATGGGGTGATGAAGGTGGTCAGCTTCTTGTTTTCCTCATTCAGGGGGATCTGGTGATACCTTGAATAAGTGTCCACCACTGTTTTGAACGTGTGCTTCAGCATGCTGGTGATTGTGTCAAATGGAGGGCAGGTGTGGTGAGTCTCCTCGCTGATAGTCCACTGTTCTGCGCAGTCGCCCGTCCTTCCTCGGGACCACCACCATACGGGAACACCATCCAGTGGGTTCTGTAGCTGGTACAGGCTCGATAATACCCTTCCTTATGTCCTCTTCCAACTGCTGGTGAACTTCGTCATAGAAGTGGTGGGGGATGGATGCTGGCATGTGCACCGCATAGGGCTTGGAACAGGGGTGCAGGTGGATAGGGTGGGCTGGCCCTTTCATTCTGGCAGAGAGGCACAGTTCACTGAAAATGTCGTGCGCCCGATGTGCTCCAGGAACCATTTTTCCACGAGGTTCACATTTTCTTCTGTCAGGGCTTATGGGGGAGTTGCAGGTTGAGAGCTCTTCCACCTGTTCAAACACCCGTACAGTTGCTGGCATGCTGGGAAAGTCATGTGGCACCATGCCCAGTGCTTTGCACGTCTGCAGCGACAGGTACAGCCGCTGCACTCCGTCAGTGAAGTACAGGCTAGCCACAGCAGTCCTTCCTCCCACACTGAAGCAGCATTCCTTGCATCCCACAACGCATATGCTCCTGCCTGCGAGGTGATTAATACTCACGCAAGTCCTCTGTAGACTTCGCGGAGTCAACTGGAGGCCCTGCATGAGATGGTTTCCCGCTATGCATACCTATGCACCTGTATCAGCTACTGCCGTCACCTCACATGCTGCGGGAGGGTTGTCACACATCACTTCCACCCTAAGGCATGCTGATACCTCAGTGCTGACTAACCTGAGACTGCCAGTGGTTTTGGTGTGGCTGGGCCGCCTTGGCGACGTATGCATCTGTGGCCGGTGGCCTTGATGGTAGGGCACTGGCACTGCCATCTACACTTGCTGCCGCTACACCTCTGGCAGCCCTTTGCTGGTGGGGGAGGGGCACAAGGCTGGGGTGGCCCTGCACCCGCCTGCTGCAACCGAGTGGCACTGGCTGCTTCCACTTCCTCTTTGTCACTCACTGAAGCACCTGCTACACCACCATGGCCGTGCACTCCCACTGTTTTCTCTGCTGGTTCAAACACCTCACAGGCTTTTGTAATATCTTCCATGGATCGCAACACTGGAAGTCGCCGCGGCACTTCTGTTTTCATATTGAGGTTGCGCAGCCCTATCACAAGCTTTTTTGATAGCATGAAATCGTTGAAATTGTAGAACACTGGGGGCACTTAAAATCACTCTGCTGCTTTGGCTTTACGTTTTACTACACATGAATGCACATTATCATTGGGCTCCTGCGTGTACGTGAAGAAGTTCAACTACGCTCCCACAGAGCACCTGGGGCGCACCACCACGCTCCTCACCAAGCCAACGGCCTCCTTTGTGCACATGGCCTCGAAGCTATGCTTGGCCACCCATGCGTCCATGCATTGCTGCACTTCAGGATCACACAGCAATCTCACATAACCCATGGCCAAGGGTGGGACTCACCTGCAACCACCGCTGTAGCACCCAACATTGCGAGCCCTCGCCTCAAACTGGGATGGAAACATTTCCATAGTAGCCCTCCTAGGAGTTGCAGATGGTGCCGGTGCTCGCCACTGGACCAGTGCCTCCGGGTGTAGGGCTGAGTGCACCGGCTGGTAGATTATCCCCATCCCTGGAGGTCGTAGCTGGGGTGGTGGCACATTGTACATGTTGCTGTGCAAGTGGTCTCCTGGCACCATGTGGTGGGAACCAGTCCTTTGATTGTGGGTTCACCTGCTTGGGCACTAGCAGCACCGCCCCTGGGTCACCAGTAGAACTCCCCTACGCCATGTTGTGGTTGGGACTAGGAGGGAGATAGAAACAGCGAGGCCAGCTTGAGATTTATTGTATGAGGTCCAGGTATGGGCACGTCCTATTACTAGCCTGGCCTGAGTCAGACTGCCTGCCAAGCCCCAGGCGTGGGCCGGGGGTGCGTGGGAATTCTGCTTGGCAGGAAAAGTTCCCACGCAAACACAAACTCCAATACTCTCCTTCCATACTCAGTCCTACTCCATTATGTAAATAAAAAATCTTAATATCTTTCTGTGTTGTTGAGTGAAGACGAAGGAGAGCTGCAAGGCTTGGTGGATGAGTTTGGGAGAGTGTGTAAGAAACGGAATCTAAAGGTGAATGTAGGGAAGAGTAAAGTGATGGTCTTTGAGAGAGGTGAAGTCAGTGAATGTACAGCGAGGTTGGATGGTGAGGAATTGGAAAATGTGAGTACGTTTAAGTACTTGGGTAGTGTGATGAGTAAGGATGGAGGTTTGGAGGGTGAAGTGCTTGAAAGGGTACAGCAGGGAAGAAAGGTTGCTGGTTCCTTGAAAGCAGTGATAAGAAGCAGGGAAGTGAGCATGGAAGTGAAAAAGTTACTACATGACAGTATTGTGATACCAACTCTAACGTATGGAAGTGAAGCTTGGACGTTGCTGGAAGGACACAAGTCAAGAGTGAGAGCAGTGGAAATGAGTTATTTAAGAGGAGCCTGTGGAGTCACCTGGAGAGACAGGCTGACAAATGAGGATATAAAGGAGCGTTGTGGTGTGGATGTGGATGTGATAGGAAGCGTTAGGAGGAATACACTGAGGTGGTTTGGCCATGTAGAGAGGATGGAGGGTGAAAGACTGACGAAAAGAGTGTATGTGAGTGAAGTGGAGGGGGGAAGAGGGAGGGGGAGGCCGAGGATGAGATGGAGGGATGGGGTGGAGAGGTATATGAGAGAGGGGGGTGTGCGTTGGAAGCGGGGCAGTGAAATGGCGGGGGACAGGGAGACGTGGAGGCGATTTGTTTGTGGCCACCCCGAACGGGATTGAGGCGTCTGGCAATAGATAGATAGATAGATAGATAGATCTTTCCTGTACCAAAATGCTCTTAGTAGTGTACCAATAGCGACCTCACTCTCACAGATATGTAAACGTTCATTACAGGAAATATATGAATGACAGCTGTAATTCACTTCTAACGCTAATATTGTACAAGAAAACCGAGTGTTGTCACATAAATAAACAAGGGAACTCATACCGCCAGCAATGCATATACCAGAAATTCAGATCATCACCAAAAATTTTGTCAACTCTTCCTTGGCCCATGAATATCATTGAAATCCATCAATAACTGTTTGAAATATATTGTGGAAAAAAAACAAAAAAGATCTGAACCTGGACACGAACTCAGATCATCACCAGAATTGAATCAACTCTTCCTTGGCCCATTACCCATATACCCACAAAATATAATTAAAACCCATCAATATTTTTTTTAGTCATCTTGTGGACAGAGACAGACAGGAGTGAATGCATAACCTCCTCCAATTTTCGCTGGGTGAAGTAATAAATAAATAATTAAATAAATAAATAAATCAGTAAAATTATCAAACTCGACCTGGGTCAGCCAAGAAATACGACTACTATTTATTTTTTAGAAAGTAGGTCAAAGGTCAAATCAGAGAGCAAGGTCAAAGACAATTCTTATCTGATTTAGGCCCAACTTTGTGGAAGGGTTGAGGATAAGGCAGGAATAAAAAGATTCGATTTTGAAAACATTAGTCAAGGATTAAGTTTACAAGGCGAGGTCAAAGTCAAGGTCACAAGAGGTCAACTCAATGGTTCTGATCTGTTTGGAACCAAAGTTGGTGGAAACGTTAATGGTTAAGCAGCAACGAGGGGATTTAGTCTTCAAAATAACCACCCAAAGGTAATGGTCATAGGGCAAGGTCAAAGTTCAGCTTGTGTGTCAGTGTGTGGACAAAATAAATTAGTTTTGATGTGATTTGGATCAAACTTGGTGGTTAAAGCAAGGATCACTTAAGAGACTGGTATACTGTTTGTCACAGCAAAATGTCAAATATAAACCACATGAGAAAATGTGTTTAGGGGATAATGAGACTCAGCCAAAAGTCAGGGCCACAAGGAAAGGTCAGTCATCCACGTCACTGGACATTATCAATTCAAATGGTTTTAATTTGATCCAAGCGAAACTTGGCGGAAGGGTTAGGGATTAGGCAAGAATGAAGTAATTCGATTTTAAGAGTCACACATCGAGGGATCAAGGTCACAGGGCAAAATCAGATATTCGGCCCTAAGACCTGTTAATGGGCGCAGGTTTTGCACTCACTGAATTACTATTATTGTTATTATTGTTGGTGGTAGGTGATGGCGACCATCATCCACTCACTTGATGTAGTGCTGCCTACTTCCTTAGCTTTTATTATTCTTTTTCTGTGCCTGCCCTCCCTCTTCCTATTTCTCCTATCTTTCCTGTCACTTCTTATTCCTTTTCTTTCCTTTACAGGTGGCTTTACATTGAGTTACAAGCCAAATGGGGGAGGCGTGGCTGAATCGGTAGAGAGGCGGCCTGCGGTCCTAATGGACCCAGGATCGAATCCCGGCTGGGGCAGGGAACAGTTTGAGGATTTGAATCTCCTAAAAAGCAGACTTTCCTGATCTACCAGATGACCCGCCGACATGTCGTAAAAATACCCCCGCTAATACCAATACACCAGTCCTGTATGAGACAGCCCTAGCATGTATTCAATATGGACGGTGGGTGTTAGCGCCGAAGTGGTGACATGTGGAGGTGTAGGAGGACTACTGGGCCTTGGGATAGGTCAGTGCCCCCAAGCAATAGGCTCTGAAGCCTTTGCCCAGAGTCGGACACATAAAAAAAAAAAAAAAAAAAAAAAAAATGGTTTCCTGTCAGCCAAGAAACCATTTACAACGCTAGGTGGTAACTATATAACCAAACCATACGTGCTCCCTACATGTCAATAAGTGGGTTGGTGGAGGGTTGGTGCCCCTCCCTGTAAAACAACTCAGTGTCAAATGGCCACCCTTTACGGGATTATGGTGTCTGGCAATTGATAGATAGATAGATAGATAATTATTGTTATTATTATTATTTTCATTTGCGCTATCTCCAGACGATTTTATGCAACCTAGAAAATACACAGTGAAAAGAAGCTACATACAACCTTCATTAACCTTTTCACAACAAGAGGACTGTCTTAAAGTGAATGAAGTGATTGGCAGTGGTGTAGTGGAGGGAGTGTTGATTTAATTTACGCAAACAGGTTTTCATGGATCAAGGTGGGGCCAGTCTCTCTCTCTCTCTCTCTCTCTCTCTCTCTCTCTCTCTCTCCACACAAATGAGAGAGCGAGTGTGGGAGGGGGGAGGTCCTGACTGCGGAACAGCCCCCCTTCCCCATCCCCTGTAGCTACGCCCTTGAACTACAAACGTTAACAATTTCTGTGAGTATATACATTTATTTTTATCAGCCTAATTTGATTACTTAAAGCGACTAATTTCACGTGTATGCCTTTCTTGTGTAAACTTTTCGTGTAGACTTTTCATGTGGATCTTTCGTGTGTTCCTAACGTGTGTATACCTTTCATGTTTATACCTCTTTCACGTATACCTTTCCTATGTAGACTTTTCATGTGCATATCTTTCGTGTGTATGCCTTTCGTGTGTATGCCTCTCATGGGTGTACCCTTCGTGCTTAAACCTTTCGTGTGCAGATCTTTCGTATGTACATCTTTCGTGTAAGAATGTCGCATGTCACCCGTTCATGTGTATACTTTCGTGTGTAAACCTTTCGATTGGCACTGATTACTGGCATTTGCTGGGGGCCTTCGTGCGGTGGCCGTGAAAGGCGCAGTGGGAAACAGGTCAATCACGCAGCAGTGAAACTCACTCTCCCTTGTCGTCTTCCTTGCCCAGTGGAACATTAAGGGAGGCAGTGAAAAGTGTTTGGGGTCTCGTACGGTGTGTTAGAAGAGTTACCTTGTTGTTATTACACACACATACATACATACATACACACACACACACACACACACACACACACACACACACACACACACACACACACACACCAGCACATACGCATACACAGACACAGACACATGGACAGATAGATGGGTTGATAGACAAACGGGTAGATAGACACAGACAGACCGATAGATAGATACAGACAGTTAGATAGGTAGATAGATACAGATGGACAGATAGGTAGACAGACAGACAAACAGACAAACAGACAGACAGATAGAAAGATAGATGGATAGACAGACAGACAGACACACGCTTCACAACATAACCTCTGTTTTGTCAGCCTAGGGTATCGATCAGACGCAGCTGTCTTTCCTGAGCGATTTATTTACTTGTACAGCACCTTCCCTTACACGGCAACTAAAGTAAAGTAATAATATCCATAATATAAAGTTTTAGGGAAAGTACAACGCAAGTGACCGAAAAAAAGAGAAAAACAAAAAATAAATATACAGCGTGCAACAGTTGTCAAGCTTTTCACTATAATGACGTCTTGATTTATTGTTGCTACTTTTAAGCGGTTTTTATCACCTTATGCAATGCTTCTTATCGTGGGGGAGGTTATGGAAGGCTCTGTCTAACCTCCCTAGTTCTAAGTCCTTCCTAGTATGGGTAAAATATCTTGAGGTTAGAGAAAAGGAAACAGAAAATAGGTCTGTTATAGCGGAAACGAAAATGAAAAAAAAAAATAAGGGTTATAAAAGTGGTGGGTTTACGTCTCTCTCTCTCTCTCTCTCTCTCTCTCTCTCTCTCTCTCTCTCTCTCTCTCTCTCAGCCAGGTGGTCGAGTGGTAGAGTACGAAAGTCGGGGTCAAACATGAGTCTGATGAGCAAACATTTGAACCCTCAGGCGTTTGACCGAGACATCTCAGCCACGAGCTTCTACCCCTTGAAGAGAATATGGAATTTTAGGAATTTTAATTTTTTCTTTTTGGAATTTTATTTTATCTAAGACAGAGAATGGGTGGAGAATGTAGCATCTTTCTTGACCTCTTCCTTCTTGAAAATACAAATTCTGGTTACAAGAGGGAATTTCTGTTATTTATGAGAGGACAATGCACATCTTTCTCTTGTCTCTTTTTCTTCCTCCTGAAGAGAAGTCCAAAGTTACAAGAGGAAATTCCCCCAAGTCACTCAGTCGTCAAATGTCTTTCCTTCTCCCTGGAAAAACAGATCTCGATTAGTAGAGGTAAATTTTCATAAGCTATCTCATATTTAAATTCTCCTTTGTATCTTTTTACCAGACAAACAAAAGAAATCTTTGTTAGGGGAGAAAAAAGTCGTAACTCATCCCTGTGAATGTCCACTCTGGTCCCACGACATGGAGTAGAAGTGGACATGACGGTGCGACTGTGGAATGTCATTTGATAGTTAATCCATCATCCCAGGTTCATTACACTCCCCCTCCACTTCATCTTTACCTCCCTTTCCCTCCGCTTCATGGTTTAGCTTTCACTCTGACACGCAGCATCGCTATTACTGTATATCTGTCTCTGTTGCCTGTGTTATGCCACCTGTTGCGTGCTGTCTCACTGTTGTGCTAATCTTACTGTTATGGCTTCTCTCACTCATTCTTGTGTGTTACCCTGTGTGTTGTGTGTGATGTAAGTTGGCACAGCACTTAGCTACTCATTCGTTGCGGTCAGACACAAGATTTCTTCCCTGTGCTTATCTGTCGATCTATCTATAGCCAGACTCTTTAATCTCGGTGCGGGTGGCCACAAGCGAATCACATGTCACCCCGTCCTCCCCCATAATGATGTCCTCCCTCCAGCTCGCGCCATCCTCATTCATATACCTTTCTACCCATTCCTTAACCTCATTCTTGGCCTTCTTCTCCCCCTCTCCCCCTCCATCTCACGCGCATACACTCTTCTAGCCAGCCTCTCATTCTCCAATCTCTCCATATGGCTATTTTCTCCATTTCAGGGTACTTCTTACACACCCACATCACCACCACCACGCTCCTTCACTTCCTTATTTCACTTCCTTATTTATCAGTCTGTTTCTCTATGTAACTTCATGCTCTTCTCTCAGATAACTCATTTCCACTGCTCTCATTCTCGATTTGTGTCCCTCCAGTAGGGTCCAAGTTTCACCTGCATACATTAGAGTGGGGATCACAATATTGCCGTACAAAGACTTATTTACTTCCATGCTCATATTCCCTTGTCTTATCCCTGATCTCCATATTGTTTTCAAATGCAAGAAAGAAGGAACCAAAGGCCAGGAGCCAGCAAGATTGTTCCCTGTAAGAAAAAGCAAAAACATAATAACAGAGAGCCAAATTCAAGATCCGTTCACCTTATTGTACAATACCCGCAACCCTCCTTCTCTGCTGTAGCCTCTCTCTCTCTCTCTCTCTCTCTCTCTCTCTCTCTCTCTCTCTCTCGTCGTCCTCTAAGCCTCCCTGTCCTTCCCTGTCCCTACCCATCACACCCTTTACAAATCTGAAGGCACTCAAATTATCCATCTCGCAACTCAAACACCTCGAGTTTAATATTCGTACAGGTCAGGCTGGAGGACAAAGTTTATTTCTCCTACCCCTGTTCATTCAGCAGTGGAGTTAGGGATCTGGATGTAAACTGGATGGTTGTATGTCTTATTCTGAGGGGTGACTGAGCATTTGAAAATATTTATTGTTTACCTGAATGATCTTCGTGTGATCTATAAGCAATATATAGTTCTTCTTCTACATCTTCTTCTTCTTTTTATTATTATTATTTGTTGTTGTTCTTGTTGTTGTTCTTTTTGTTCTTCCTCCTCTTCTTCTTCTTCTTCTTCTTCTTCTTCTTCGTCTTCTAGCCAAGGCCACACGACTCCATTTCGTTTAGAAGAGGTCCCATTGAGTGAAGGGGTTAATGGGATTGCTTCCTAACTTCTCCACTAAGATCTCTTCGCAGCTAAGTAAAGTCGTCTTACAGTATCTAGAAAAACTGAACTATACTCTTTTCACTCTAACTTGGCTTAAAATTGCCATCTCTCCATCTTGAATGCTGAGCTGTAACATGACATAAACACTAGAATATGATGCTAGATACGAAAAAGTTCCACTGAAATGATGTAGAGCCGTAGTATTATCTTTTCCTGCCACTGAGCTACGTGAAATGAGTTCCAGAAGGACGAGAATCTGGGCCAAGTTAAAGTGAATAAACTATAGACGCCATTGTGCATAAATTTAAAGGAAAGAACAGCTGTATAGGTGACCCGTAAAATATGTGTCAAAAATGGGGAAGTTACTCTGCGCAGTAACAATTTCCACCCATTTACGAACGTTGAGTACACCGCTTCCCGTCCGATCAGCGAAGTTAAGCAACGTTGGGTTTGGTTAGTACTTGGATGGGTGACCGCCTGGGAACACCAGATGCTGTTGGCATGCCTACGTGTCAAGTGGGGTTGGTGGAGGATTAGTGCCCCTCCCTGCAAAACAATTAACTCTAAACCCTTGACCACCCCGTTTGGGATACATGGCGTCTGGCAAAAAAAAAAAAAAAAAAAAAAAAATGTTCGAATGGGGGAAAATTGCCTCATAATTCACCTATTAGGTCCTTTCTCTCTCTCTCTCTCTCTCTCCGTAGTCACCAAGAAATTTACGAAGGCCGATATAACACTTTTGTATTCGAAATTAACCCCCCAAATTACCTCCTTAATTTACCCGTAGGAACCTTCGGAATTTTGGCAAACGTTTCCCCGTATTATATATATATAAAAAGACGTCATTTTACAGGAAGCGTAAATTATGATCAAAAATATATGAGACTGAGCCGACTGCCGCGTGTGTGAGGGAAATAATATGTAGATTGATTGAGTTTTGTCGCTTCGTGTGAGTGGCATGTTCGAAAGTGCAGGTGAGCGAGAGTAATGCGATGATGACGGGGAGAGCAGGTGACTCCCCGTGATTTGTGCGCAAGGGAAGGGTGTCTTGAACTGGCGATGGAGACTTTGAGAGAGAGAGAGAGAGAGAGAGAGAGAGAGAGAGAGAGAGTAAAGGAATAATTGTGTTTGGTATAATGGTCTTCACATATATAATTCCACTTTCATTCTGCAAACACCCTCGATTTTTTTTATTTTTTTTTATTTTATGATTTTGAGCCGTATTCTAGATGACACTGAAAGCTTCGTGGCACCTGTTCCTTAGTGATTTATTTACTCATTACACTTGGATATTAATCTGCGTTTATTTACATCGATTTGATATCTTTTGCGTCAGTAACATACAACAGGACAGTGAGGTGCGAAGTGCAAAATAAATCACCTAGGAAGAGGTGTTACGCTGCCTTAAAATCCACTTAAAAGACGATCCTGTGTTTCATGCATTCAAAAGCCTTCCAAGCACCTTTTCCTAAGCGATTTACTTTGCTTACTACACCTTTCTATCCTAATTTATGTTATTTCAATCCTTCTAACATCGCCATACTCTGCTTAAATAATGTACAAAACGATATTAACCAGCCATTTCCAAAAATAAATCGCAAGGGAAAAGGTGTTAGGGAGACTCCGTGCTCGACGAGAATTCGGGTTTAGGGAAATTAACCAGTAATGACGTGAAGCATTAACCCCAACCCCCACCCATAACCTCATCCCTAACTCCACTCCCACCCCACTCTCACCCCATCCCCACCCTCCTACCACGCCACCACCATCCCACTCCCACGCCTCCACCACCCCACTCCCACGCCACCCCCACCCAGCCACCCCACACTCCCCGCCACATTCTCGGATGAATGGAGGCGGCGGTGGTGCACTGGTTAGCAAGCCGAGCTGGCAACTGGAAGAACCCGAGATCATTTCCTGTTCGCTTAGACTCTTGGACAGTTTACTTCCCCCTACGTCCCTGCGTCCCTGTTCACCTAGTAGTACAATTGGGGACCTGGATGGAACAATGATTAATGCCGATCTAAGTAGAGGAAGAATGGCGCTTGGTATGAGGTGATGGCCTGCTTTAATGACTCGTACTTTCGATATTTTTTTTTTTTTTTTTTTTTGGCAGTTACCACACCACCCGCCAAGCGCAAAGCAGACGCTCCACCTGGGCCTAAAATTGCCATCTTTCCATCTTGAATGATGAGTTATAACTACAGAGTAACAGTAAAATATGCTGCTAGTCACGAAGAAGCGGTATGGAAAAGGATATACTGACTTAGCACTGTCTTTTTCTGCCACTTAGCTATAGCAAGAGATTGACGGTAGAACATGCTGCTAATCACGAAGAAGTGCCATGAAAAGGACACATAACCTTAGAACTATCGTTTTCTGCGCTTCAACTGTAACATATATTAACACTTGAATATGCTGCTATGCTGCTTGTCATGAAAAAGGTGTTATGGAAAAGATGCTGAGTCGTAGCATTTTCGTCTGCCATTGAGCTAAGTGAAATAAACAGCAAAAGGAAGAAAATCGCGACAAGTTTAAGTTGAAAGAACTATAGCATCCTCGGTCCTTGCCACTTACACTGACACACCTCTCTACCGTGACGAAAGGAACCTTGAAATGACTAAGTGGTAAATTCAAAGTGCCAGGGAGTTAAGATTTACTATACTCGATTCGTTTTCACCTGGTGGAACTGGGCCACACCTACAACTCTAATACTAGAAGCTGCATGAAATTTGACAAGCATTGGATATGAGGTAGGAATGAATCTCCTTGGTTACTAGTCAGACTGATTCTCCACCTTAACGACTCTTGGCCATTAACCGAGCTGAAAGGATTAGGGATCACTGTAGGATTAGAGCAACGCGCAATGGCTCAACTCCCTCTCGTAAGAATGATCTGCAGGATGGACAAGGGAAGTTTCAGAGACGGAACACAATAGCCAAGACGTAGATTCAGAGGCAACACTGACATCATCTCCCGTCATAAAGATTTGTTTTGTAGGAAAGGCGAGGAGATAAGAATGCAGAAGCTTCCCATATATCTTGTATCAACTGGAAAAATAAATCCAAGTTACGAAGGGGAAATGATCGTGTCTGTGAATTCCTCTCCAGAAGAAAACTCTCGCCATGAATCACTGTTTGTTTGTGGTCTGAGAGATGCAGGTCAGTGAAAGTAAATATTCTGATTTTCGATCTGGTGGTAACTCATCTGACAATAAATATGTTTTTTGCTCTAATTCCTTCGCTGTTCTTACTGTGTGATACTGTGCAGTCGTCGTTGTAGTTATCATCATCATCATCATCGTTATTATTATCCTCATCACCATCATCCCGGCCTCCATCTCTAGCATTGTTTTCAGTGCAGTCATTTCCATTATTATATCATTATCACGATTATCATTAACATCATTTTATTATTATCATTACCACATATAAATTAATGAAACAATAAACTAACCACAAAATTCTACTGACTGCAATAAACTTGGGTATTTCCTTCAGGTCAGCCCTTCTCTCTCCCTCTCTCTCTCTCTCTCTCTCTCTCTCTCTCTCTCTCTCTCTCTCTCTCTCTCCCTCTCTCTTCTGATGTCTAGTAACACCTGACATCTCACCAATCAGTGGTCGCTTTCTTCACTCACTCCGGTCAGCGGAGTTATATTCTTAGCTGTACCGTATGTTTAACGTCAGCTTCACTATTATCTCACTTCTAACTCCACTTCCTGCATTCTTTCACCTGGGTGGGAGGCATCCAGCACCAAAAGACAAATCAATTCTGAAGCTTCCATTGCTGTTTCTCTTTATGCATTCCAGTTAGCCATCCTCTAACACCCATCATCCGCCTCACCCTTCTTTTGCTTTGCCAGGCTTTGTGCAGTCTCCCATCACAAAAACATGCGTACAGAATGCTTTTCCCCTGATTCCTTAATGATGAACCTGCCTAGTATGGTTGCACCGGATAAGTAAAGCTCCACTGACAACTGAGGCACAGACTTCTTTGCCACGGGAAGACAGAGTTGCGTCGAGGATGATGGGATGAGAGTGTCAGAGAGGTAAATGCATGAATAAGAAAGGGTTGTTATTAGTACAGATGAATGATAGTGATAATGATTAGGTTAATGAGTGAATAGGTGTGCGTTTTTGTCTTCGTGAATGTCCATGTGTGTGTGTGTGTGTGTGTGTGTGTGTGTGTGTGTGTGTGTGTGTGTGTGTGTGTGTGTGTGTGTGTGTGTGTGTGTGTGTGTGTGTGTGTGTGTGTGTGTGTGTGTGTGTGTGTGTGTGTGTGTGTGTGTGTGTGTGTGACTCAGTATGGTAAGAGTGCATGTTAAGGATGAGTGTGTAAAAAAAGTGAATGTTTGAATGATTGACAACTATTTACGGTATGGGCGAATGTGTGTGTGTGTGTGTGTGTGTGTGTGTGTGTGTGTGTGTGTGTGTGTGTGTGTGTGTGTGTGTGTGTGTGTGTGTGTGTGTGTGTGTGTGTGTGTGTGTGTGTGTGGTGGGGAGTAATTGTGCTTTGTTTGTGCATGCTTATGTGTGTTAATAAGTATATGAGTGTGATATCGTGAGAGAGAGAGAGAGAGAGAGCTTGCGTGTGAATGAACGTTTGCATGTATGTGTGTATATGTATGTCATTAGTCAGATTTCTTAACTCGTCACCTCAATGTCAAATGCAATACTGTACAATTAACCTCCTCCCTCTCTCTCTCTCTCTCTCTCTCTCTCTCTCTCTCTCACGCACACACACACACACACACACACACACACACACCTCTTAACACACTAAATTTACACACTACGATACAGTATTCCTAAGTATAATATTCTTGCCCTACTAATATCAACACAGTTTGCATAAATATCGTAGACGCGGATTTTTACCTGCCGTATGCAGATATAAGTTTATAAATAAAATAAGGGCCAGACAGTGTCTTAGGCTTATGGAAAAAATTAAGATATCTTACTCTGAAATAAACTGGTAAGGAGAAGGTGTTGAGAAGGTTTGAGGGAGAACAATAGCATGGATAAATATACTCTTTAACGCCAACTTGGCCTAAAATTCCCATCTCCTCACCTTGAAGACTGAGTTGCAAAAGAGACTAACATTACAATATGATATTAGTCACGAAAATCTGGGCCAAGTTAACGTAAAACAGAGAAACAATGATGGTTAGGCCTCTGAAGCCCGTGTGTGTGTGTGTGTGTGTGTGTGTGTGTGTGTGTGTGTGTGTGTGTGTGTGTGTGTGTGCCAGTACATACTCTCTTCATTTACACCTTTCCTATTCTATGCCAACTTCTCTTCTGTGTGTAGAGTGAGAGTGATGACGACTGCTGTGTGTGTGTGTGTGTGTGTGTGTGTGTGTGTGTGTGTGTGTGTGTGTGTGTGTGTGTGTGTGTGTGTGTGTGTGTGGTGAGGGGCTGGAGAAGGTGTGTCAGTGTGGGGGGTGATGGACTGTCTGGATGTCTCTCCGTCACAACCCATCACAGGCACGCACCCCAGACGATCACACACGCATCCCCCTTCCCTCTACTTTCCCTTTCCTCCCACCGCCGTCTTTCTCGCTCTCGCTGTGTCTCCATCTCAGCTTTTCCTTCAACACACATCTATTTTACAGCTGTATCGCGAGGTGTGTTAGTGTTTTAATGTAGGACACACGAGTAATTGAGTTACCTGCATTTCTCTCTCCCCCCCCCCTCTCTCTCTCTCTCTCTCTTCTTTAATTATTCTCTTTAGGGACGTTTCTATAACAAGGCAGAGGGGCAGACAGGTTTTATAGGAGCTATCTCGGGAAGGCGTCTCTCTCTCTCTCTCTCTCTCTCTCTCTCTCTCTCTCTCTCTCTCTCTCTCTCTCTCTCTCTCTCTCTCTCTCTCTCTCACCTATAACAGCACCAAAAATATATATCATTATCTTTCAGTACGAAAAGGATAGTTCACTTCTGCCACATATACCTCGTTCACTTTAACCTGTCAGGGATATTCGTCCTTTTGCAATGTTTCCCTTAGCCCGGTAAATAAAGACAAAATAAAGACAATACCATCTTCGTGACTAGCACCATATTTTAGTGCTGATCTTTTGTCATAGCTCAGCATTTAGGATGAAAAAGAAGGCAATTCTGCGCCTAGTTACAATGACCAGACTATAGGTGAATGGCTAAGGACGGGTGTTGGGGGGAGGGGGTAAAAGCAAGAAGGGATTCCACTATCACTGTAACCTGAACAAATATTATCCTCATTTCAGTATTTTTTTAATGTGTTTGACTCTGGACATAGACTTAATAGTCCGTTCCCTGAGGACCAGCAGTCCTCCTACGTACCATACAACTCCACGCGTCACCACTCCGGAGCTAACACCCACCATCCGTTTTGAATGCACGCTGGGTCTATCTCATATAGGACTGATAGACACACACTGGAGCTGTTAATTCTGTAGGTTTATATGTACACCTATTGACGCCTGGTAGTCAAGCATGTCAGGACGCTCACACCAGATGGGAATAGTAATGGTTTAAATCCAGTGAGCTGACGGGGTTTGTTGCTAACTTAATGCCACTCTTGGATGAGAGAGGGTGGTTACCTTAGCCTTAAATGTCAGGACTGAGAAGCCTAACCCCGGGCTCCTACTCTCGTGATGGAGTAAATTTTGAGTATATTTTGAGGGTATGATGGATGGGTGGATGATACACCTGATGCATCTCTTACAAAGGAAGAATCAGTATATATATTAATCCAGTAATCCAGTTGGCCATGAAACCCCTCTGTGAAAAAACCAAGGAGATCGGTTTTGGCCATTTTAGTTCGAGAAGAGTCTAAGAAAGAAGAGGAAGAGGAAGACGAAGACGAAGAAGAAGAAAAAGAAGAAAGAAGAAGAAGAAAGAAGAAGAAGAAGGATGAATGATTTTTTTTTTTTTTTTTTTTGGTTTTTTGCATGGTGGCATTGTTTTAGGTACTTTACGAGATTTTTTTAGGTATAGACAAGCATGAGGATTAAAGGTAGATGCTTAAAAAAGCAATAAATCTTTCATGTTTGGGATTACGAGGGATTATTTTTGCTATGGCTTCTGGACGTGTCAGTCGCATCCCTATACACCTTACCGACACTCTGAAAAATAATCAAAATATATATAAACCAAATTACTATATTAATCCCTGTCGATTCTTGAGTTGGTCTGGCCATGTGGAGAGATTGGAATATGAGAGACTGAGTAGGAGAGTGTAAGTGATGAAGTAGAGGGGTAGAGAGAGGGAGGAGAAGACTGAGGATGAGGGAGAGTGGTGGGATAGAGATGTATTTGATTTAGCGTGCTGAGTTGGAATTAGGGCAACTTGATGGCGGACAGGGTTACAAGGAGGCGATTTATCTGTGGCCCACCCTCCAGGATTAGGACGTCTTACTGTACGGAGACGGACAAACTCCTGAGTACTTTTCTGCTGCTTTCAATCCACAAGAGAGAGAGAGAGAGAGAGAGAGAGAGAGAGAGAGAGAGAGAGAGAGAGAGAGTTTTTAGTCTTGGCGAACGTTTACGATTTATAGAAGAGGAAGATTACGGTGTGTCATGAAGAAGAGGAGTGAGAAAGGCGGGAGCGAGATTAGAGGGGCCGAGGAGGGGGGAAGAGGGGGCGGGATGAGTTATGAGATAGGGAGGGGAGAGGAGATGAAGGGAGGGGAGGAGAGGGGAGGGGAGGGGAGGAGAGAGAAGAGGTAGATTAAAGCAACGAAGTCCAGAGTGTATAAGGATAGAAGCCGGAAGGGACAGGTAGCAAATCAGTGCCTTCACCTTACATCAACTCGTCTAATTAACACACTCAGGCTCGTATGACTCGTTAGCAGGTGAAAAGAATCGTCTGGCGTTAGCTGAACAGAATACTAGAGCTGCCCGGAACTTGAGAGGGTAAATGGTAGCAGTGTTGGCACGATTCTCTCTTAAATAATATCGTTTGGGGTTAGAAAGAAAAATATCGAGAGTGCGAAGGTGTGGACAAATTATTAAAAAAGTAAAAAAGTGAGAGAGAGAGAGAGAGAGAGAGAGAGAGAGAGAGAGAGAGAGAGAGAGAGAGAGAGAGAGAGAGAGAGAGAGAGAGAGAGAGAGAGATTTTTTTTTTTTTTTTTTTTTTTTTGCGTGTATGTGTCTGAGATTTTGATGATTTCTGAAACACACGAAGATAATAGAACACGTCTGACCTTCGCGTATCCTTGCTAACTGCACTCGGTAATGTGGGATGCAGGCTAATGACATCTAACAATTATAAATATTCCACAAAGGTTCTTTAGAAATTAGGGACCAGCTAATACCTTCGCTCACTCACTGTTAGAGAGAGAGAGAGAGAGAGAGAGAGAGAGAGGACTTATCTTTACACTCACAAGCGGGTGTTATGCGTGTGTATGTGTATGTGTGTACGTAAAACTGTGACTCGTAACTGCCTGAGCTGTCTTCGCCCTGTGACCTTGACCTCTGACGTCTCTATGTGACCTTCGATTTTGACTGCCTTCAAATTAGAACCCTTTAATTGTTGGCTTATCCTTAACCATTCCACAAAGTTTGGCATAAATCGGATAAAAAGATGTTCTAGTTGACCTTTGACCTATAAATATTAAAAGAACAATAGGTTGACTCCAAAACTGACCCTCAACCTTTCCACCGAGTTTGGTTTAAATCGGATCAAAACTTATTTTCTTTAAACACACACACACACACACACACACACACACACACACACGAGATGAATTATGACCTTGCTCTGCGACCTTGACCTTTGACCTATTGTTCTAAAAATTGAATCACTCCATTCTTTCCTTATCCTCAACCTTTCCCTCCATGTTTGGTGAATAAAAACTGTATAGATTTTTTGCATTAGGTCAAATTTAAACTTGCCCTGTTATCTTGGCCCTTGACTTATTGCCCTAAAGAAAAATAAAATTACTCACTGGCTGTCGCTCCACCCTCCCTCCAAATTTGGCCAAAATCGAATAAAAACTGAGTTATTTTGCTAACAGACAGACAGACAGGTAGACAGACAGATAAACACGCGGCTGTCAAATTATAACATCTGCTTTTCCTTCGCGAGCGCGGGTTTAATAATGTAATGCATAGAGACATGGTGGAAGTGAAGAAGACAGTAACGGAAGGAAAATATAAAACAATGTAAAGATGTTGACGACTAAGCAAACACAGAGGGAAGGAGGGAAGACGGGGAAGAATGGAGAGAATAGGATGGTTAGATAATAGTAATGATGAAGATGAAAGTGAGGAAGCTAAGAATGAAGCAAAACAAAAAGAAACAAGAAAAAGAGTATAAACAAAAATCAGAACGAAGAGGATACAAAATGAGATACGGATAACGATGAAGGAAGAAGTGGAGGAAGAAAGAATGAATGATAATGGTAGGGACGGTGACGACTAAGGGATGGAGAGCGGTGTGGAGAAATGGGAGGTATGAGGTGTGTAGGGGAGGACTTGGAGACAGGTATGTGGAGGGGGTGGGAGGGGAGGGTGACAGTGAGGTAGTGAGCAAGGGAAAGCTACGTACCGTGACTGTGCTCTCAATAGGTAGTGAACGCGTGTGTCTGTGTGTATAAAAGGCAGATGTAACGTCACCCCAGCGACACACACCAGCACAGCCACTCATACCACCATCAGCCAGTCCATAGATCCATCCCCTCTCTTCCTTCAAGTAGGAGAGAGAGGGCTTCGAGGACGACGCTACATTTAGGAAGTGACAATTCGAAGTGCACATACAAGAGAGAGAGTGGCATTGCTGATAACAAAAGACTTACAAACACCACACGGAGTGAAGCTGTGGATGGCATATGGATAAAAGAGCACTTCAATGAATTAATGAGACTGAGAGTTGAGAAACCTTGTAGGCTGGTAGGAAAGAAGGACTTCATCAAAGACAACGCAACATCGAAATCTGAAGACTCAGAATGTCAATGCAAGGGAAGGAGTAGCATTGCACTGGACTATACTCCTTTTACTCTAGCTTGACTTGAAGTAGCCATCTCCCCATCTTCGGTATTGAGTTTTGACAGTTGATTAACACTAGAAAATGATGCTAATCACGAAGAGGCGCCATGGAAAGAAGACTGATTCTTAGTATGGTCATATTCTACCACTGAGCTTTATAAAATAGGCTAAAAAAGGACGAGAATCTGAGCCAAGTTAAGGTGAAGAGTCTTCTGAGTTGGCACAAGAGAGCTGGCAATAAAAGCGTTACTGAGAGACGAGTGAGCTTGGGAATTACGGGATACATGTAAATTATCAAGAGGTGATATGGCACTATAATTATTAGCTGTATTTTGCCATCTTGCATCAGGACCGACGAGATCTACAGAAAATTAAAAAAAAAAGTGTTGAGACGGGATTACAAGAAACAGGAGAGTCCCATCAAGAGAATCCACAGCATCAAACAGGATTACAGCCAGAAGGAGATCCACAATTAAAGAATAAGACCCACAAGATTCTTACAAGACCAAAGGAAGCAGGAACTCACACCTTAAGAGTAAGAATCTTGCATAAACGAACAGGAAAATGATGTGTTCTGCAGCCTATTGAGGGTTCCATGGCAAGTGGTAGTAGAATGGACATCAGAAAGAGCATGGTGAGTAAATTGTATATATTAGTTAATGTTAAATGTTTACAACCTACTCATTATCAGCCATTCATGTTCATTATATTATTGTCCTCTCTCTTGTGACCATATAATCAAAATTTGTTTTTATGTGTAGGAAACTGGATGATGATGATGATGATGATGATGATGATGATGATGATGATGACACAAGTGAGTTTTAAATTTACCTTCGTCCTATCAGTGTTAAATATCGGTCGAAAATGATGATATAAGTTTGTGTAGTGTTATTTAGCTTGTGTTTATATAATAGAAGGCAGGAGAAGAATACAGTAAGGCTTGGTATTATGCCTATCGACTACACGAGAATCAGTAAGGAAGATATAAATTTTTGCTGAGTGTCGCTCTTCCCTCAGAACACGACCAGTAATATTCAATGTTAAATTCAAGTCCCTACTTATGTCACTGGGTGGAGAGAGAGAGAGAGAGAGTTTACGAGCCTCACCAACCCGAGAATCAAACTTGGGATCTTTTAGTTGCGACCAGAATGTTTTAACTCATGTACCACCGGCTTCCCTTAGTAGTAGTAGTAGTAGTAGTAGTTCCAACCTGAAGCTCATCTGAACGTGAACCCAGTGGACTGCAGGATAAAGTTGTCCCTCTCCTGCAGCCCACCATCCTCTATTCGGGGGGAGGGAGGACAGGGAGGGAGTAGAGGGACGTTTGTATAACTGGGCAGCTCCACCACCCATTTACATCAGTGCCACCACATGAAGGCGTCCCTCTCAGTTCCTGCCCTTCAAAGTGGGGATGGGTGATGTCCACAGCGTGTCCTAGTTGTCGATGAGTAGGGAGTTTTGCTGAGAGTAGGAAGTGAGAGTCAAAACTGTTCACTCATTATTGGTGATGTATGTGGATCTGTCGTGTGTGTGTGTGTGTGTGTGTGTGTGTGTGTGTGTGTGTGTGTGTGTGTGTGTGTGTGTGTGTGTGTGTGTGTGTGTGTGTGTGTGTGTGTGTGTGTGTGTGTGTGTGTGTGTGTGTGTGAGAGAGAGAGAGAGAGAGAGAGAGAGAATTGTTCAGTGTTATGTGGTGTGGTCTTTGTGTTCCTTGTTGTGGCAGGTAAGAAATAGGTGTGCTTTTGTGGTTTTGCTTTCACTCTTTTAGGCTTATTTACAATCCACGACAGGTGTGTTCACTCGGGCTGGAAGTCTTGCTAAGTATAGGTCGAATTCTCAATAGTCTAGTCCTCACACTTTTCCCTCGGCCATCTATTCTCTCCTACAAAGAGAGTACGTTTTCACCCGTTTGTTGTTTGTCTGTCTGTTAGCAAGATTACTCAAAAACGAAAAGAGATATTTGGACCAAATTTGGTGGGTATATAGCCCATGTCCCAAGGAACAATCGATTAACTTTTGGGACCGATCCGGATCATATTACAGATTCTGGATCCGGAAGAGTGGTTTGGAAATACGTTGCCCTTGTCGGAGAGATGTGCTCCACTGAGTGCCCCTCTAGTTATGCACACTATATCGAGACCCTTTGAGTCATACACGCGAAGTTTGTTTTTCTTCGGAAACTCGATGATGATGATGATGATGATGATGATAACCAACTGCAAGGCGAGGAGGACGACTGATTAGTATTGTGTGCACCAGGTAACTTTTACTTTCAAGCGAGAAAGGGATGAAAATGTGGGGAGGTGGTTGTGGATGGGAGGAGACAGGAATGGATGGATGGATGGATGAATGGATGGATGGGTAGATGGATGAAGGGATGGATGAATATAGGAAGGAAAGGAGGTGGATGAATGAATGGATTCTGGGAAGATTGCAATATGAGATATTGTGTGGATGGGAGACAAAAGTAGTGGATCAGTGGACGAATGTGGAATGGAAGGATGGAGGGCTGGACGACTGGAAGGCAAGTGAAATGGATGGGTGGAAGAGTATAAGAAGCATATGAGACAGACAGATGGATGGATGGATGGATGGATGGATACTTAGGAGACTGATGGATGTGTTGGGTGGAAGGGTTGATCAGTGTGACGGGCAAAGGAGGTGGATAGATGGATGGATGGATGGATGAGTGGATGGATGTTTAGGAGACTAGTTGAAATGTTGGGTGGATGGATGGATGAGTGTGGAAGGAAAAAAAGATATTAATGTTGAATGGATGGATGGATGTTTGAAGAACTGTAACATGTGCTGTGTGAATGGATAGAGGAATATAGCCAATGTAGATAATGTCAGATAAGCCTGATAGTGTTAATACTGATATCACTAACCGTCTCATGGTCAAGGCAACTCTATTATTATCCCTTCTAACGCCAGACGATTTTATTCAACTGAGAGTGAGTCGTAGGAGCTATGGTGTTAGGAAGGCGTCCTCGAGGTGAAGGGTTTGAGGGGAACTATAGTTTGCGGGCTCCTGGCCTTTGGTTCCTTCTTCTTGCATAAAAAAAAAAAAATTAAAATCTAACGGAAGAAAAGGGGGGCTTAGCTTAACGCCTATCGACTGCACGAGGGACATTTAGGCAATCAATTTTTCCAAGTCCTAATCTTCTGCTAGAATACAACCCACAGTGGTTTTACCGGCCCGAATATCAAACTCGGGTTCTTTCAGTTGCAAGTTGAATGTGCTAACCAGGGCACCACCGACCCCCCGTACAAAAGCAGTGCAATGCGATGTGAGAGCAATGACGAAACTGATGACAGCTGATAAATACGGAAGCGATGGATGGATGAACCGGGAGTTGAGTGAACCTGAGTGATAATAATGCAGTATTTGGCCTACCCAGTGATATATGGTTTAATATGTAGTTCTAGCTAGCTTACCAAGGCATACAATTGACGGTTCTGAAAAAGAAGAAGAAGAAAAAAAAAAGAGGACAGGAGGTGAATTGCTTTCCGAAAGGTCTTCTTGTTTTCTGTGGGAACGTTACTGTGTGCTGATGTCCTAGCTGTCTTCTCCCTGGGGTTTTTCAGGAACTTTATATGAGTTCTGTACCTTTTGATAGTTCTGTTAGCGAAAACCGATATATTCCTGTCGACTGAAGAAAGACAAGTGAAATATTAGGTTTAAGATACGGAAGGGGGAGAGTATGCGATTTCAACCCTCCTTCCTCCTGCTGTAGCCAAGCTTCAGTTAAAAATCATGTCCTGTGCCTGTGAACTTCCACCAGTGCCTGACTAATGTATTCTAGTTTCAGCTCCTTCAGGTCTTCTCAATCTTCTAAAAGACGGAATTGTTCCTGGGTGCTTCAGAGGAAATGGAAGACTTACTATAACACCTGTAGGCAATGCTATGAGTCAATGGGGTTTCGTATTCCCAGCTTTTATTGTGGCGTGGAAGGTTAATCAACTTGTCTGGGAGTAAATAGTTGTGCCCTGAGTATGAGGCAGGGAGGTGTTTTTTATGGAATATGGCCCAAGTATAATAATAAATATTTTCTTCCTCCATCACACGTCTATTACTGGTAGCAACATGTGGAATTATTTGTATCTATGACTGTATGGAGGAGAAACAGGGGGATGAAAAAGACACTAAATTATTTCCATTTTTTACAGGATAATTTTCTACTCCTGACCCTCTTATTTCTACTGGCACCTCCTTCACTGGCGATGAGTGCCATTAGGAGAGAAGGAGGCGTTCAGGCGGAAGAAGTGAGAAGTGGAGAGACAGGAGAAGCAAGAAATGTCCTGAAGAAAGAAGGAAATGGAGGAGGCGGAGGTGGACTGAGAGGAGACGGAGAAGCGAAATTCATCGGTACCGAGAAACTGGAAGAGATTATTGACCTTGCTGGGATTGCCGTCAAGATGAAGAATGACAGCAAGTATGTTGGGACGACGGATGTAGGAAATAATGTTACGGGGACAGACAAACGGAGCTCCGTAGGTAACACTCAAACCAGAAGTATAGTAGGCTTACTGAAGGGTAGGGAGAGCGTAGAGAGAAAAGGAGAGGCTGCTGGAGAGAGTGAGATATTGCAAAGCTTAGAGAGTCAGAATGTCAGCAGCTATATGGCTTATGAAGG
>NC_137061.1:9337864-9342864 GCF_032717465.1 Coenobita brevimanus | reverse complement strand
CCAGTGACAGCTTCGGTGGTGCTGTCGGTGGCCAGGACAGCAGTGGCTTCAGCCGACCACTGTGTGGAGGCAGCTGCTTCTCCTTCCCCTTCCATCGGTTCCGTGGTGGCAGCGGCGGCAGTAATGGTGCTGGCTACAAGGGGCGCAGCGGTGGTGGAGGCCCTTCTTCCGGTGGTCGTGGATATTCTCTTGGTGGTGGGGGTCATGATGGTGGGGGTCGTCCTTTCCCTGGAGGCAGTGAGGGATATTCTGGCGGTAAGGGTCATTCTGCAGGTAGCTTGTCAGGTCGTGGCAAAGGTGCTCGTGGTCACGTTGGAGGGCCTCGCAGACACGCTAAGAGAGGTACTGGCTGCAAAAACGGCCGCAGGCGCATTCGAAAATCAGATAAACCAAAGACCTCACCCTCTCCTTCAGATACTCGTAAAAGCAAAGTTTCCTTCAGCTTCAGGTTCCCGGGTGTTCCTTAAACCAGGTCTCTCAGGTACTTTGTTTAACCATGTCAAGTTTTAGATTGTCAAGATAACCGAGAATCAGATAATTTTTGTATATGTATAGTAGCTCTGTTCTGATTCCTCACCTCAGTTATTCTCTTGTTGCTCAGTACTTTTAGTCATATTTTAGTTCGTACAGCCATTGACATCTAACATTATGCCTACTTCCAACGGTTTTTGGTGTGAGTCTTTCCATTTTGACCATTATTTTTACTGCAAACCCCAAATTTTTGAGATATGACAGATTTTCGACCACTGGAGAGGGCAATGTATTTTGGGGGAAATGAAGGCACACACACACACACACACACACACACACACACACATACACACAGGAACTTTACCTTTCATGGTAGACACCTTATTTCCTCAAAAATCGTAGCGCTGCCGTGTAGTTGTCCTTATAGGTCTTAATAAGGCGCCAGTAAGTGTATCTATCTATCTATTGCCAGACACCAAGGCCAGTATTCATGTCAATTAAGGAAGCTCCCTAACACCTTTTCCTTAGTAATTTATTTTGCTTGCACTTTACTGTCCGCTTCTGTGTTACATAAATCCTTCTAATATCGCCATACTCTGCATAAATAACATAAAAAACGATATTAACCTGGTATATCCAAAAATAAATCGCAAGGAAGACGAGAATAGGAGCCTAAGTACGGCAGCTATAACCATCCATATACAGTACTCAGTCCCCTTAAGTGAATCAGTCACATGATCTTCCCTGGTACCAACCACTTATTTTCAATTAGCTTAGGGTGTAAATACCAACCATCATTAGAGTGAAATGAAGAAAGGCAGCAAAAATAATTATCTCGTCCACCTTCGCACTTCATTAGTTTCCTGTGTTCCCCTGGGCCCAGCCAACCCGACATTCTCACCTCGACAGGCGTTTTCGTATCTCCATTATTATTAGTTTGTTGGTAAAGTGTATGGAAGGGAAAAGATTCGGTAACCTTGTATAAGTTGACTGGGCAAATGTGTAAGTTCTCTGTGACTACGAAACTATAATTTGATTCTGTTTTTACCTGTGTAAGTAAAGGATTTCTGGTGTGATCTGTTTATAATTACTATTTTGTTGCTGTTTTTGTGTTTACAGGTATATTGTGTACATTGTCAATAATTTGTACATAGACATTATTAATTCTAAGTATAAGATTGGTGCTTCTCTATTTTTATATGACACAAACCTACTGGCTATTGTTCAATTGTATTATAAACTTTGTACACGATCTGGGTATTTCATTGTACCTTGTCTCTAGTCACTGTGTATTAAGAAACTTTTTATATTCTGTTGCCATTTTTAACAAGAGAATGAGTTTAGTCATTGTGTTCCTGAATGAGGGATCTACCAATCGGCTGGCTGTGTATCGCTCCGGGACAGTGAGTAGGAGCAAATAACCTCTAAATTCACCAGGTGGATATCCCGTTAGTGATGAAAAAGTGGGTCAGAGCTGAGTTCACAAGTTTAAACACAATATGCTGTGTCTGTTCTGTGTTATGGCAAAAGTTCATGTTTCTTTTGTCTCCTGCTCTCTTTAATTGACATTTTCCTTGCGTCAAAGAATACTGGTGAATAATCCACTGTATTGTCCCGTACATAATTCATAATACATACTTTATAACGCCTATAACTAGACAGGAGGATAAGGCTAGAAAAGATTGCGTGAGGATAATGATATGGGAAGGCAGGGGGAGGGAGTGTGAGGGATGGTGGTGGAAGAGGGAGAGAGATGGAAAGAGAAGTCAGATAGAGGGATGAGGGACAGGATTGTGCGGGGAAGGGCAGGGGATTAGGGGATAAGAGGAAAAGGGGAAGATGGAAGAGATGAGACGGAGAGGGGAGAGAGGGGGGAGTAAGTAGGAGAGAGGAGGGATTGGGGGTGAGGAAGGGATAACAAGGAGAGAAAATAGAGAGGATATGGAGGGGAGAGGAGGACGGGGGATAGGGTGTGAGGAGCAATATAGGAGAGTAATATGATATCGAAATGAGAGTTATTAAATGCAATACTTCAGTCAGCAATAACAATAAATAACACCAGCCAGTACACAGTCATCTACAGAATCAACAGACCAATGAATCTAAGCCTACGCCTTTGTTACCTAATGCCTACTCTGCTCCGGTAGGTACGCAAATCAAATCTCTCTTACGCGGATCAATACTATCGTTCATTCACCTTAACTTGGCTGAGATTTTCGCATATTTGCAGGTTATTTCCAGAAGTACAATGGCAGAATAAGACACTACTACGGCTTTCTTTCCATAGCATTTTCTCGTGACTAGCATCAATTGCCAGAGTTAATTTACAGTTTTTACACTCCAAATGAAGAGATGTAATTTTTGGCCATAATCTTCTTCATTTCTGTGACGTATATTTATTTTTATATATTGTTATCTCCAGGCTATTTTACTGAGATTAAAGACATCAGGGTGTGAAGGGGTTAATCGAGATTGCTAACCATAAAATCAGCTGAATATAATAATAATAATAATAATAATAATAATAATAATAATAATAATATAGGAAGAAACTACATACGTCATCATACTCAGTGGGTTAATTGAACATAGTACGAATTACGCAAAGCAGCATTACGTAAAACAGAACTGAATTACCCCCCAAAATAACAGTGAATCCTGGTTGTTACACACATAGCCGACAATTACAGACACGGAAGGAAAGTAAATGAGTGGGTTATCGTTGGTGCAGGTGAGGGTTCGTGAGTAATGGGTACTGTGATTGCGATGTGGTGATGATCATTGTATTTACGAGAGAGAGAGAGAGAGAGAGAGAGAGAGAGAGAGAGAGAGAGAGAGGTCTCGTATTTCAACATACAGATAACGAACAACTAAGTAAAAAGAAAAAAAAGCAAGCTAAAGATGCAGTGAGAATAAAGAATAGATAAATAAATAAGCAGAGGACCAGGGAAAATAGTGAGCACTCGGCAAACAAGGTTCAACAAGATTCAGTAATGCAGTTTTGCGAAATTTGAATTATGCCACAAAATACATAGTGTTTACGAAGAACTATAAGTCAACGTATTTGCCTTACTGAATTACTTAAAACTTGAGGTAAATGGAAACATCACTTTATCAACAAATGCACAATAGGATCCAGGTACTAAATTAAATAACTCTTACAAAATAATGTTTGAGTGGCATTTGTAAGGTTAATATCAAACGAGCAGACAAGCATCGAAATTTAGTGATGTTTGGTAACACTCTTGCATCAGACTACAGTACAGGGTAAATATCAACTTTGCCAAACTTTAAAACACGAGTAGGCCAAGTCGGTGGCGCTGTCAGGTCTTCACAAATAGGGAGAAGGGGAAGGGGCCGTACCTTACCCTGGGGGGTCCACTGCTGCAGTTTATACACCTTAAACAGTCCAAAATTCCAGAAGGGAGGCCAAGGAACAGACTAGGAGCACCAGAACATTCACAGAGCAACGTGAAGTATACAATCCACGTCTAAAGAAAACCCTTCACATATAGTCGCATTATTTACAAGAATTAGTGATGCATACTGACGGTGAGTGACAGAAACTGCACCAAGACCCAGGGTGAAGTAAGCTGAGAGAGGACCATAGCCAGAAGTGGACCCGAAGTGGATGGTAATGATAACTGACAGAGACGATGAGGGTGAGACTGATGATGAAAATAGCTTGCAGAGAGGGATGATGACGGAGACAGTGATGGTGGCGACTTGTAAACCATTATTCTTTCTGCCATTCACGTCCCGCAGTCATCCCTCTGGCAAAGTCTATAAGAAAAAAAGAAAAAAGAAAATAGCCTGTGTGTAAGATGATGTTGAATATTACTTGTCTTTATGTTACAGTAAATTATTTGTATTTTCGTTGTTTGACAGAAGAGCTTATCTATCTGTCTATCTATCTATCTGTTATCCATCCATCTATCCATCTATCTATCTATCTATCTATAGATCCATCCATCCACCCACCTATCTATCTGTCTGTTTCAAAATCTGTCTACCTATATCCGTGTATGTATGTATCTATGTATATATGTATGTATGTATAGGACTTTCGGGGGCTGGCACAATAAAGGTGGCAGTATCTCCTTAAATGTGCTTTTAGGTAATTCCGTCTTCCTTTGAAACCTTAAATTCATAAGGAAAGTCCAGTCGCTGTTGATAGTCCCTAAAATACAACGTGATATGTTGATAGTTCTTTGCTGTTTTAAGGGACTCGCCAGACGCCTTAATTCCGTGAAGGGTGTCCACAAACAAATCGCCTCCATGTCGCCCTGTTCACCGCCATTTAGCTTCCCTCCCCCCCCAGCTCACACCCCCCTCTCTCCCCCCTCTCCACTCCATCCTTCTATCTCATCCTCGGCCTCCCACTTCCTCTACTGTACCTTATGTATCTCACTTAATCCTAAACACTGTACAAGAAGATACAAAACGATCATTCTGTAATTTGAGTCTAATGTTAGTGTTCTGCTGTTCACTCTTCTTTGTGTAACTTTATGAACAGTAGTCGTTCTTCG
>NC_137061.1:9287864-9332864 GCF_032717465.1 Coenobita brevimanus | reverse complement strand
AACAGACCACAGTACGGCTCTACATGCTACACATAACTCTTCTTCGTGACTAGTACCGTGTGCTCTGTTAATCTTCTGTTACAACTTAGCATTCAAGATGGGGAGATGGCAATTATAGGCCAAGTTAGAGTAAAAAGAGTAAAGTTGATCTTATTGGGCACAGGTGACCAATGAAAGGGTTAAATTGAGGGAGTTTCTTTGGTTTCTACTCTCGTCGGTTGAGGAAGCTCCCTAACACCTTTTCCTAAGCGACTTACTGTGCTTTTTACACCTCTGCCCTCTTCTGTTTTATATAAATTCTTCCAATATCGCCATACGCTGGTTAAGTAACGTACAAAATTATATTAACCACTCATATCCAAAAATAAAGTGATAAGGAAGAGGTGTTAGGGAGTTAAGAGAATAAGTCAGGTCCCTAACACCTCTTCCTTAGCGAGTTATTTTTGGATATGGTTGGTTAATATCCTTTTGTACGTTATTTATGCAGAGTATGGCGATACTGGAATGATTTATGCAGCACGGAAGAGGACAGCAAGGTGTACTAAACAAAAAAAATTGCTTAGGAAAAGGTATTCGGGAGCTGCCTCAAACCGACGGGCCAGTCAAGTGAGTCAGGTCTGAATCCGAATACAGAAATGCACTTACGATCAATTCCCTGTCGTAACTCGGGTAACTTACGATCAATTCCCTGTCGTAACTTGGGTAACTTACGATCAATTCCCTGTCGTAACTCGGGTAACTTACGATCAATTCCCTGTCGTAACTCGGGTAACTTACGATCAATTCCCTGTCGTAACTCGGGTAACTTATGATCAATTCCCTGTCGTAACTTGGGTACCTTAACGATCAGTTCCCTGTCGTAACTCGGGTAACTTAAGATAAATTCCCTGTCGTAACTTGGGTAACTAACGATTAATTCCCTGTCGTAACTCGGGTAACTTACGATCAGTTCCCTGTCGTAACTCGGGTAATTTACGATCAATTCCCTGTCTTAACTCGGATAACTTACGATCAATTTCCTTGTCGTAACTTGGGGTTTTGAGATGCAGGAGGGACATGCCAGACGCCTTAATCCCATACGGGGTGACCAAAAACAAATTGCCTCCACATCGCCCTGTCCCCCGCCATTTCACTGCCCTGCTCCCAGCTGACATCCCTCTCTCTCATATACCTTTCCACTCCATCCCTCCATCTCATCCTTGGCCTCCCCCTCCCTCTCTCCCCCTCCACCTAACAAACTTCAACGGTCTTAAATTATGACAGGAAAATTACAACAGGTTATAATTTTTCTGCAGTATAATCAAGGAAAGGAGTACAATAATCTTCCCTTGTGTAGTTCGTCCTGTAAAACCACATTGAAGTAAGGACGGGGAATCGTAAAAATGTCTGAGAATTTCATCCCTGGATTCACACACACACACACACACACACACACACACACACATAACCCCTCAGTCCCATGGAGTATATTTTATTTTTGGCAACTGCAGACGATTTTACTCAGCCTGGGAGGAAAATCAGACTGTGAAGGGGTTTATGGAGACTGTCTTTAACCTTGTCCCTATAAATGATTTTTCTAGAGTTAACCAAATCGAGTGGAGGAATCAGTGAAAAACAGTAACAAGTGTGAAAGTAATCGATGCGGGAGCTTCTGGGCCGTTCCTTTAATGTCCTTGGTGTGGTGTGGTGTGGGAGGGTGATTTTATGTGGTGTGGTGTGGTGTGGGAGGGTGATTTTATGTGGTGTGGTGTGGTGTGGGAAGAGGGTTTTATGTGAGGTGGTGAGAGAGGGTAATGTGGTATGCGAGGATGATGTGGTGTGGTGTGGGAGGGTGATTTTGTGTGATGTATTGTGGGAGGGTGATTTTGTGTGTTGTGGTGAGGGAGGGTGATTTTGTGTGAAGTGGTGTGGTGTGGTGCGGGAGGGTGATTTTGTGTGATGTGTGAGATGGTGGTGTGGTGCGGGAGGGTGATTTTGTGTGATGTGTGAGATGGTGGTGTGGTGTGATGTGTGAGAGGGTGGTGTGGTGTGATGTGTGAGAGGGTGGTGTGGTGTGATGTGTGAGAGGGTGGTGTGGTGTGATGTGTGAGAGGGTGGTGTGGTGTGATGTGTGAGAGGGTGGTGTGGTGTGATGTCTGAGAGGGTGGTGTGGTATGATGTCTGAGAGGGTGGTGTGGTGTGATGTCTGAGAGGGTGGTGTGGTGTGGTGTGATGTCTGAGAGGGTGGTGTGGTGTGGTGTGGTGTGGTGTGGTGAGGTATGGTGTGGGAGGATGATATTGTGATTTTTTCTTTAATCTGGAAAAGCACCACTCTAGTAAAGGACATAATGGAGGCTAAACCTTTACAATCCCTTTATTATAAATTTTTAGATGCTTTTCTTGTGTTTACTTTAGGAGATACAATCGGCCACACATAACTTGGGACAGTGTCTGTGTGAAACGAGAAGTCTGACTACAATTACCGACGTTTATGCATCAGTTACATGATATTTTCAGTTTATATTTGACACCTCCGTTCGTCCATGTCAGTGCCACCAATAAAAATGTAATTATGTCAAGGCTGTCAAGTGAACCGAATGCTGGACCTCTGCCACACACTGATACTGACTCAGGGTCATATGTTGCCAACTGTACGACTGAATAATTTTGTTGATGTGTGTTTGCCTCAGTAATAACGGCGACTCATTCCTCCTACCAGGTCTTATTCTTGGTAACGACAGAAGACTTGAGTTACCCCTGGAGAAAGCCATTTCCATATGCCTGTTGTGTTTACTATTACCGGCAAAAACGACTTGATTCGCGCGGACAAAAGCAGTGGTAACGCATGGCTGGCTGTGATGATATATAAGGATGACTGTGCACGCTGGAGGCAAGAAGGATGTTTACCCGATCCAGTGCTTTCTCAACTACCACCGGCTCACCAATCACGAGTCAACGGAGCAGTAATTGGGGTGCTTTTGTAATGGCTCAAGTGTGAAATAAAATAACAAAATGATGATATTAATGTTAACTCCTTGTGGTTGATGGAGATACGGACATAAATATCTATATCACTTCAAGGAACGGTGCTGGAGAGGGGCGCCTTCACGTAGTGGCACTGATATGACTCGACGGTGGGGCTACCTGGTAATACGCAAGTCCTTCAGTCCCCTCTCTATCCCCCGAAAGAAGGATAGTGGACTGCAGAGAAAAGGGACAACATCGGACTGCATTTAACTGGTTTCACTTTGAGATGAGGCCGGGGACAAAACAACAACAAGCAACAGCAGCAATAACAATAACAAAAACAATAAATAACAGTACAGTGAACAATGACAATACAATCTTCGGAGCCAGCAAGCTTGTCAGAATACTGCCTGAGAGTTTTATTATTATTCGACTAAAACATGGAGTGATATTCTTGTTCAAAACTGTACAAATGTGGTCTTCAGTTGCCTAACACATCTGGAACTCCGAATTAATCATCTCAGTCTTCCCATTTCTGTTGATGATCACTATTAGGCTTTGATATCGTGGTGGGAAGGGACGCCTTCACGTGATGGCACCGATATAACCAAGTGGCTCCCCTGCCTAATTATACAAACGTCCCTCACTTCCCTCCCTATCCACTGAAGGGATAACGGTGGACTGCAGAAAAAGGGCATCTCCATCCTCCAGTCCACGGGGTTCACATCCACGACAGTAACACCAAGAAAGCTTTGATATTCTTTACACGTCAAGGTGTTGCGAGTTAATGAAGGAAAATTACAACCCTTTCAGCCCGCATGGATATAACTGACCAGCGTTTCTGGTCCGGTCAGACTCTTGGGCAAAGTTTGTTTCCACTTATCCCAGTCACCCAACAGTGTAGATAGGGACCTGAATGTAAAGATGACTGTTGTGGATCTTACGTGACTCGGAAAAATTGACCATCTGACTTGTTAACCCTCCTGTGGTCAATAGGCATGAATCTAACCCTCTTTTTTTCCGTATAGTTTGAGATCTCACTATAGTGCATTTACTCTAACCTGACAAAGATCCCTAACCCCTTTCAGCTCAGTTGATGGCCAAGTGTTGTCAAATTGAAGGGTTGACTTGACCAGTAACCAAGGAGACTCACTGCGACCTCATAATTAAAACTTCTCGAATTTCGTGGAACCAAGGCTTAGTATTTGAGTTAAGGGATTGGCCCAGTTCCGTCAGATGCAAACAGACAGACAACAGGATTTGAGACAGATTTGAAAACCGATACGTAGGCAAAACACTTCACTGGGGTGGTTGTGTAACCGCCCACATGTGAAACAGGACACGGAAATGAGCGACAATGAATATACGTTAATAGGATTTCTTCAACAAGATAATCCCAGCTTATTCACTTTCTTCCATGAATCTGCGACTTCTCACTGGATTTTATATTTCGGTTGTACTTTATATATAAGTTGTGAATCTGTCTTAAATATGAAACATCGCCCGGTGGAATGGAAGTGGAGTAATATATGTGGCCCTCCTTATAATTTCAATACCACCCAGACGATAATATTCAGTTAATTGCCAGGGTTGGAAAAAAAAAAAAAAAGTGCAAGCCCCTCACTACGGTGACATTTTATTCTTTCTACTACCAAGATATCGTACTTTATTTTGCTTAAAAGGTAGCCTCTCGTAGTGAAGGGGTTCGAAATGTTCGCCACAGGCCCGTTGAACACCATGATACCTTTTACATTTCTTAAGAATATGTGTTTTGTTTTCTTGGTGGTCTTGTTCTTTCTAATGCTCGTTGCCACACCCTCACAAGTTTATTTACTGGCTTGATACCTGCTATGTTTGTTCTATACCTGAGGCTGGTATCTCGTTTCAGGTTTTCAAGATTTTCGATTTAGAACTTCACTTTAATTTTATAGTCTCCAAAGAGTGTAAGATAACGGGCAGGGAATGATCAAAATACCGAAAAAATACCCTCATAAAGGCACCTGTTGTACCTGGCCTTCAGCGCGGTTATGGTACGTAGCGAAATCGATTTAAAAGTGACCTCTAGCCTGTTACATTCTCGAGAAAATGGATCTTGTATTCAGCCCTGGAACTTTGGGAAATTTCATGCATTTGCCTGGAAATTTCTATGGTCAATTTTATTCTTGCTGTTACAGAAGAATTTACTTCTCACAGCAGCTGTATAAAGCCGAGGCACAACTAGGATTTAAAAAAAGAAGAAAATACGATCCAAGGCATCTAGCGACTAAGATTGGATTCTGCAGGAAGGAGAAAGAAGGAAACTGAAGAACATCCCACGTTTCTTGTTCTTGCAATAACAAATCTTAGTTAGGAGAGGCAGTTGACGAAGTTCATTTGTGAATCCATGAACAGAACTTTAAAAACAACTTAGTAGGGAACATGTAAGGCTGTGTGACCTTTAGAAAGCGAACTATTAACATCTGCCACTAAAAAAATAAATAAACAAATAAATAAAAACAAGGAGTAATTAGAGTGCAATACCTGCGTCCTAATGATTGATACTGAAACACCTTAGTCTTACCCTGTGACCCTGTGCATCTTGAACTATGACCTTGACCTTGACCTTCATCTTCGGCAGACCCTCAACCCTTTCACCAAATGTTATCCAGTCTTATTAAAACTGACACACACACACACACACACACACACACACACACACACACACACACACACACACACAAATCATTACATCCACGCACGATATGGGTGAAAAAAAGCCTAGTACTTAGTGTGTGAGTGTGTATACGTAACCTTGTGTCCTCATCCTCTCACTGAAAGCAAACAGGAACTCGTGCACAGGGAAATTGTGTACACAGAGCCAGTGAAAGTGGGTCTAGGAGTCTCTCTCTCTCTCTCTCACACACACACACACACACACACACACACACACACACACACACACACACACACACACACATCTATACCCTTTTTACTCCAACTCTCTCTCTCTCTCTCTCTCTCTCTCTCTCTCTCTCACACACACACACACACACACACACACATCTATACCATTTTTACTCCAACTCTCTCTCTCTCTCTCTCTCTCTCTCACACACACACACACACACACACACACACACACACACACACACACACCTATACCTTTTTTACTCCAACCTGGCCTAAATTTACCATCTCTTCTCCCTGAATACTAAGTTGTAAAAATAGATTAACACTAAATTACGATGCTACTCATGAAGAAGTGGTATGAAAAGTACTTAGAGCCAGTTTTGTCTTTTACTGCCACTAAGCTACTTGAAAATTTGCCAAAGGACGAAAATCTAGGCCAAGTTAAGGTGAAAGGAGTATAGTTACAGCCACTCAGGGATTGTTACCTTAAGCAGAATAGGGACAAGTTGTGTATGAGGCAAAAAGGAAAAGAAAATTGAGTTTGTGTTTAGCTGTTAATGCAAGGAAGAAGGAACCAAAGGCCAGAAGTCAGCAATATTGTTCCCTCAAAGAAAAAAAAATGATAACAGACAAATTCAAGATCCGTTCATGAAGTTAATTTGGTTTTAGGTCAGCATTCTCGTCGGTTAAGGAAGCTCCCTAACACCTCTTCCTAAGCGATTTATTTTGCTTATTACACCATACTGCCCTATTGTTTGTAATTCGAATAAGTCTAACACTGCCATACTCCGCATAAATAACTCACAAAAGGACATTAATCAGCAACATCGAAAAAATAAATCGCTAAGGAAGAGGTGTTAGGGAGCTTGCTTAATCAACGAGTCATTCTGGTTACCTGGAGACTTTTGCACACCTGTAGGGGATGGATGCTACACACAGAGTTAAAATAAGTTTCGTTTCTTGCACTATTGCACAGGCAAAATCAATTCCACACATCTTGCAACTTCACCTGTTAATTATCCTTCAACATTGCAAAGGTAAATTCTCGGGTATGAATCACTTGTTGTATTGATTTATGCAACACCTACTGTATACCTTTACGTGACACTTAGTATATTGTTTCTACGGCAGTTATTGTATTTGTAATGTGACGTCACATGAGAGAGAGAGAGAGAGAGAGAGAGAGAGAGAGAGAGAGAGAGACTATTATCAGCACTATTAACACCTTCAGCACCGATAGTTAATTTTTATATGATTATTTCCTTGACACCTGTTGCTCTAGTGAAGTTAATTACTCATGATGCCACTCAGGGAAGAACGACTAGTCACTTTTGGATTAAATACCTGGAATGAATAGCACAGGTTTCCAACAGGGTAATAAAGGAATGGATGATGGATGGATGGAATGGATGGAATGCACAGATGGATAGATGGGTAGATGGAATGGATAGACTGATGGATGGAATGGAGGATGGATAGATGGAATGGATGATGGATAGATAGAATGGACAGATGGATAGATGGAATGGACAGATGGATAGATGGAATGAATTGATGGATAGATGGAATGGATGATGGATAGATGGAATGGATAGATGGAATGGATGATGGATGGATGGAATTAATAGATGGATAGATGGAATGGATAAATGGATTGATAGAATTGTTGATGGATGGATGGAATGGATGATGGATGAATGGAACGGATAGATGGAATGGAGAGATGGATAGATGGAACGGATGATGGATAGATGGAATGGATAGATGGAATGGATGAGGGATAGATGGAATGGATGATGCATAGATAGAATGGATAGATGGATGGATGGAATGGACATATGGTAAGATGGATAGATGAAATGGATGATGGATGGATGGAATGGAATAGATGATGGATAGATGGATGGATGATGGATAGATGGAATATTTTGTAGAATGATTCCTTCGTCTTCCCAACCCAACTAACAAATCACAGTGCTTTTGGTCTAAACCCTTAAGTACTGGGGGCGTCCTTCTAACCTCACATTTACTTCTACCAGACGATTTTACTCAGCTTGGGAACGCCTCACTCATACTGAAGGGGTTTGTTTATGCTGTTCCTACAGTGTGCCCCAAAAGATCTGTCCTGCGCTGAATGAAATCGTCTTGTGAGGATCAGAATGTAATTTTAAACGTTCCATAACTGCCAGCTTTTATTTCTTTTCTGTAATATTGTTTCTGAATTAGCTATAAATGATGGCAAAGTTATAGGCTTGATTATAGCTCTGTTTGTAATATCAGTTTCTCTCTCCCTTCCCCCCCCCACCTCTCTCTCTCTCTCTCTCTCTCTCTCTCTCTCTCTCTCTCTCTCATTCATGCATCCTTACCTTCTCTCTATCGTTCATTTCATCTTATATCTACACTCTTTCCCTTCATCTTTCATCTCTCTCTCTCTCTCTCTCTCTCTCTCTCTCTCTCTCTAAGGAGGTGGAAACACTGGAGAACCAATCAGGCGTGGTCCAGTGGGTTAAGGCTCTCCAAACGAACGTAACCCTTGTGGAACTAATAATCGTAAGGCAAAGGAAAGAGGATAAGACCTTGAGTCGCAATGGACGCTAATTCATGTGTGTGTGTGTGTGTGTGTGTGTGTGTGTGTGTGTGTGTGTGTGTGTGTGTGTGTGTGTGTGTGTGTGTGTGTGTGTGTGTGTGTGTGTGTGTGTGTGTGTGTGTGTGTGTGTGTTTGTTTTACCGCCATGCACACCAATCTCACTCTATGCCTCAGCTGTGACTAAACACACAAACACACTACAGAATTCAACGATAAAGCTCACCAATCACACAAACGTAAAATGTCACCAAAAATATACTTATGGATAAAGGATGGTTGGGTTTAATTATTCTTCCAGCGCTTCTTAGGTCATGGAAAAGGTCACCCTGTCCTAATTAGTTCGATTTAATGGCCTAGGTCAAGGTCTCTCCGCTGTGTATAAATGGGGGCAATAAAGAGGTAGAAGTTAATGGATGTATTTCTTATATATTTAGTGGAATCCTTTGGCATGCATTAGACTGCCACCTCGTTTGCCTGTTCTTGCAAGCGTGTCTAAGTCTGTCAATATCGGGGTTGCATCGGGGAGCCTGAGGTGGATGCAAGATGGAGCCGTGACACGCTGTTTCTCTTCGCTGCTTTCTCTGGCAGGTGAATTTGTGGTTCATTACGAAAGTGTATCATGGCGGTGTTGCGAGAGGGGGCCGTGGGCGTAAGATCTGGCGTCAACCCTCGTATTTATGGGAAGGTGTGGTTAATGGCGGAGTGGCAAGTCATGTGGGAGTGGCAACAGATTGGGCTGAGTTACCCAGGCCAAGGAGCATTCACAAAAGTAATTAAAATCCTTCCTCTGTCGCTATAATAAGATCTAGCAAAAAACCACAAGAAGAATGTACTGTAGAATCATCCTGTATCTTATTCAATCGACAAAAACAAATATTAGTTACGAGAGAAAAATTATGAAGATGAATAAAGTTGAGTGTCGAAACTTCCCATATTCCTTTTTCTTAGTGCAAACGAAAATCTGAGTTAGGAAAGAGGACTGGTGGTAAATCTGTTGTAAATCTGCCTCCAGAGACATAACATGACGGTAGCCTCACTTCCTCACGCACACTCACTCACTCACTCACTCATGTCAACTCGTCTATTTCCCACTCTACTTCAGCGCGACACTCCGTCACTGGGTTGGCTAATACGTTACCTCAGCGGGCCCTCTGTGTCTATATCCAATACGAATTTTGAAAGAGAAAGTTTCCTCTGATGCTGTTTAGCCTCTCTTACCTTAGATATGATATAATTAAGGAAAAAAGTTAAAGAAATGAACCAGGCGCTGTCCCTTTGCATGTGATCTTGTTATTGTCAGTCTGGCCTCTTCTAAACAGTAGTAAACAGTTTTTTTTTTAGTGAAATCGTTTGGATGCAGTGTACATTATTCCATAAAGTCACGTGACACTCTCTTCCTCCCCATGCTCTTTTGTGAATCCATGGTCCCCCTCTTACGCCACCTCACCTAATAATAATAATAATAATGATAATAATAATAATAATAATAATAAATAAATAAATAAATAAATCTCCAGATACTTAAATTTTGCAGGAAGTTTATGTAAGTATAAGACTGTTCTGGAGTAAATTTAGACCAATGGATTAAAATTGAATGTGACAGAACAGAAAGATATTATACCTTTCCTAAACTTCATTTTATCAGAAGAATGAAAAAACTTGTGTGGCAATAACTTAACCTGGATTCAGAAACAGACTTACACTCAATTCCCTCTTATAAGTCAGGTTATGATATACAGGACGAACATGGGAGATGGGAAGATTCACTGTCCTTCTTTCCTTGACTTTCCTTGGATGAAAATTGTCGTTCACTGAGATTTTGTAATTCCAGGAGGGACCAGGAAAAAAGAATGTAGTATTTTCCCATCCCTTGTTCCTCCTACGGTAAGAAATCTGAGGAGCGAGGGGAAAGTGTTCATAAGATTTGCTCGTGAATCCGCTTAAGTTCAAAATGTTTCACCAGTAAAGATAATCTCACTTTACGACCTGCCTATACCACGAACGCTTTGCTGGACATGAACGAGGGATGGTTTCACAGCTGTCGTTCTTTGGTCGGATCCGTTCTAATGCCAGTTGTTCTCTCAAGCTTGGGATCCGTAATTATTTTCCTCGTTGTTACTCCGTTATTTGATCCAAGCTGAGGACATTGCATACCAACGCAGTGATATTTGTGAGGCTAATTTTCTGTGTTGATTTCATAGTACCGTTCCGTGATTTGCTTAAAGGAAGGAATTTATTTACCTACGAGTTGAAATTATATTATTGGACTCAGACCCTCAAGGTGATTCGTAAATAGCACTCAAGTAGGAACTCACTAGGTTGCTCTTTATGCGTTGCGGGGACGGCTCAGTGTGCTGGTGTGGGCGTGGGAGTGGCAGTGGGGGTAGGAATTGAATATATGATGCAGGGTAGCAATTAATAAAGCTGACTGGGGACGGCTCAGTATGCTGGTGTGGGAGTATGTGGCAGTGAGAGGAAGAACTGAACAAATGATGCTGGGCGGACATTGATGACGCTGAGTGGCCCGTCCCCGCAACACACAAGAGACATCGCCCGGCGGAGAGAGAGAGAGAGAGAGAGAGAGAGTGTTATATATGGACCACCCTGTACCTGAAGAGAAATCCAAGTCGGGCCAAAAATGTTGTGTAGCCTCTATGTGTATGTATAATTCTTCTGACTATAACTGGTTTCTTTTCATCTGAGGGAACTGGGATAATTTCAGACCTAGAATACTATGCGGTGGTTTTATGAAATTCTGTGAGTCTTAGTTATCAGGTGGGAATGAATCTCCTTGGTCATTAGTCAAACGACCCTGAAATCTAAGTACACCAGGCCATCAATGGAGAACATTTATTGTCTGTTTATTTATTTATTACATATTTTTATTTATTTATATGTTGCCATGTTAGAATGTGCTATAATAATTTTGCTTTTTACCAGCGCCTATCATGCTGGGGACTGATGTGATTATGGTGCGTGATATTATAAAACCAGTGCTAAGGTTAACACCAGAAAAACACCAGAAAACACACACACACACACACACACAAAAAAAAAAATCACACCAGAAATCTCACAAAAAAACACCCAAACTGTACCCTAGACTATGACTTGCAACTCTCTAGCTTACAGTCCCTTCATCCACCGCAAACACATTCACCTGATGCATTGCAAACACACTCACTTGATCCATCACAAACACACTCACTTGATCCATCACAAACACACTCACTTGATCTACCACACGCTCACTTGATCTATCGCAAACACACTCACCTGATCCATCGCAAACACACTCACTTGATCTATCACAAACACACTCACTTATCTATCGCACACTCACTACATCTATCGCAAACACACTCACTTATCTATCGCAAACACACTCACTTGATCTATCGCAAACACACTCACTTGATCTATCGCAAACACACTCACTTGATCTATCGCAAACACACTCACTTGATCTATCGCAAACACACTCACGTGATCTATCACAAATACACTCATCTGATCTATCGCACACTCACTACATCTATCGCAAACACACTCATTTAATCTATCGCAAACGCACTCACTTTTACGTTCGTCATGTCATTGGCTGAGTGAGTCCAAGCGCTATAAATCCTGACTAAGTAGGAAGAATACAGTTGCTTACCTCAGAAATCCGTCGCCTGAGAAATATTGCAATACTTCTCCTTAGATATATTTCTTTCCTTTTTCACCAAGGATAGATTTTTTTTCCTGCAATAAATGGAAACTATTTTGATTCTGAGAAAGATATAAATACTGGAAAAAGAGAATATTAGTGCTTACTATGCAAAATAAACTAAAACTGAATCGCCTAAAGGAAGGACGGTAGGGAGGCCTATGTCAGAGGGAATATGATTTAAATTCGTATTTTCGTATGTCAAGAAAGCTCCCTAACACCTCTTCCTAAGCGATTTATTTTACTTATTACACCTTCCCGTCCTCTTCTGCGTTACTTAAATCATTCTAATCTCATGATACTCTGCATAAGTAACATACAAAGCAAGATCAGCCAGTCGTATCCAAAAATAAATCGGTAAGGAAGACGTGTTAGGGGGCTGAATACGAGCCTCAGAGGGATTTCAAAATATACTTTGTGGTCAGAGAAATTACCAATATGCCGAGAATCGAACCCGGGACTCTCAGGTGAGAGCCAGGCAGCATACCACTACACCACGACCAGGTAAAAGTTAACTCACGTTTACTCACGTTTACCTGGTCGTGGTGTAGTGGTATGCTGCCTGGCTCTCACCTGAGAGTCCCGGGTTCGATTCCCGGCATATTGGTAATTTCTCTGATGATTTTTCCTGTGTAAAAATACAGGTTCTCTCTTCATACTTTGTGGCTTTGTCGGCAGAGTGGCTGGGGTGTGACGTCACGGGTAGTCTAACATCTTTTCCTAAGCGATTTATTTTGCTTATTACACCTTACTTGTCGGTCAAGGAAGCTTCCAAACACCATTTTCTAGGCGATTTATTTTGCCAAGATCCCTAACACCTTTTTCTAATTGATTTATTTTGCTTATTACACCTTACTCGTCGGTCAAGGAAGCTCCTTAACACCTTTTCCTATGCGATGTATTTTGCTTATTACACCTTACTGTCCTATTTCGAGTCATATAAATCCTTCAATATTCGCCCTACTCTGCCTAAATACCGCAGAGAGGGGATATTTCCCGCAGGATGATCAAGGAAGAGAGAGTTTAGAGTATTTTTTATGTCACTCTCTTCCTGTAAAAAATAATCTAAGTTATAAGAAGGGTCCTAACACCTCTTCCTTTGCAACTCATTTTTGGATATGGCTGGTTAATATCCTCTTATACGTTATCTGTGTAGAGATATGAGAAGGCTTTGCACAACACAGAATAGAACAGAAAGGTGTAATAAGCAAACTAAATCGCTTAGGAAACGGTGTTAGGGACCTTCCTTACCACACGAGATTACGGACCAAGGAATCGATCGTGGGTATGCTTGAGTTGATTAAGAAAGATCCCTAGCACCTCTTACTTACCGATTTATTTCTGGATACGGCTGGCAAATATCGTTGTGTATGTTATTTATGCAGAGTTAGGTGATACTAGAATGATTCCAGTGACACGGAAGAGGACGGTTAGGTGTAGTAAGCAAAATAAATCGTTTAGGAAAAGGTGTTAGGAAGCTTCCGTAACCGACGTCAATACAGGTGACATCTGGGATTCTCTGTCTAACGATATTGTGAATTCGTAGGCTGCTCAGGCGTTTAAAACTGGGATTAAGTTACTTCTGCTTGGTTAACCAGAATGATCAGAAAGTGCATACCTCCTCAGACGTCAGTAGAATTTATGATATGCTGTAATTCCCCTTTTTTTGTCAGATGCATGCTATTACGGTCTCACAGTCAAATAATTCGACGGACTTATTCTGCCCTGTTACACAATTTCATAGCGTGCATACCTCCTTCAACGTCAATAGAATTTATGATATGTTGCAATTCCTTTTTTCTGTCAGATGCATGCCATTACGGTCTCACAGTTAACTAATTCTATGGACTTATTCTGCCCTGTTACACAATTTCAGCGCACACACACCTCCACAAACGCTAGTGTAATTTAGTATTTTCCTGAAGCCTTATCCGGATCCACCACAAAATCTCTTCAACCCTTCCTTGGTCCACTGCACACCTATCCACCGGGTGTCATTACAATACGATGATAACTTTTTCAGATATTTCGTACACAGAGAGAGAGAGAGAGAGAGAGAGAGAGAGAGAGGCTTGGGTGAATACATTACCTCATTCAACTTAGCTGGTGAAGGCAATAGTAGTTTCTCGGCTATTTTTGTCCACCACTCAGCCCTTCTGGGTGTTACAGTGTTCTTATGTGCTCTTTTAGCAGGGTTTACATTAATAATAATAATAATAATAATAATAATGATACTTAAGGTCCCATGACTCCCAACTAAGCAACGACAAGCACTGGCTGAAGCAAACACAAGAAACGAGGCGGCCAAGAGAGTGTAAAACCTGACCCATCATCGTCAAATGCACAAAATTCTCGCAACATTTATTTAGAACACCATAAGCGTGAAAGAATTATAGAAAGACAGTGAATCGCCTAATAGTAGATGATTCTGTCTGGTTTATATTTATCTATCTGTATGTCTGGATGGATCTGTCTCCCATCTGTCTGTCTGTCTGTCGATCTTATTGTGCTGATGTTGGCTTTCATGGTTGTTGAGGTTGAAGTGTGTGTGTGTGTGTGTGTGTGTGTGTGTGTGTGTGTGTGTGTGTGTGTGTGTGTGTGTGTGTGTGTGTGTGTGTGTGTGTGTGTGTGTGTGTGTGTGTGTGTGTGTGTGTGTGTGTGTGTGTGTGTGTGTGTGTGTGTGTGTGTGTGTGTAATTTATCCATTATAACTGTGAGGCCTGTACATTCATTGCCATCGGAGTATTTCATCAATAATTAGACACAGTTAAGAATAAACACATATCATCAATCCCCTCATCCGTGACTCAGTTAATACGCTACTCTTGTGGTATTTGGCTGTGTGGTAACAAGGTAGGACAAGAAATACTATATACTCCTCTCTCTCTCTCTCTCTCTCTCTCTCTCTCTCACCACGCTAGATACACCCATAAAAATTCTCTCTCTTTATCACTGTAGAGGGTCCAAGTCGGGCTAAAACTGCTATATCTTCAAAATTAACACAATGGGTCGTCTTCTAAGTGGCCTGGCAGATTCCGTAACACCTTTTCCTTAGCGATTTACCCTCCACAGTAAACCTTGAAATCCTTTTGTATTTTACTGAAGCAAATTTTACCGATGAACGATGTTTATATAAAAAATAAGACAATGTTTGTGTGTTATATGCTAAAAAATGCTATAGTTCTTTCACACTAAGTTGGCCCATATTTTCGTCCTTCTGGAGCTCATTTCACGTAGCTCAGTGACAGAAACAAGACGGTGCTACGACTCTGCATCGTTTCCAAAGAGCTTCTTCGTGACTAGCATTAGAGTCACGCGTAAATCACTTGTTACAACTCAATAATCGTGATGAGGAGCGGGCAAAGAAACGCATCTAGCAATGTCTTTATCTCATGGTATTTATCAGCCTTAATGACCCCTGTAGAGTAGATAGGAATAAGTTTGTTTTAATTAGTCAGTTTGTTTTTATTACACTCAGAGTGTCTTCGTCCGCCAGCGATTATTATGATGTGGTGGCATGAAATTCTGTGAGTCTTAGTTATGAGGTAGGAATGAGTCTCCTTGGTTACTACAGCAAGAATACAGCAAATGTGCGACATCGAAGGAAGGAATAATGAAGACTCAGCACCAAGGCAAAATACGGCCATGTGGCACTGTATAGAAGTAGTGGGAAAATGTCGGAAGAAACACGGAAATATCAAGAAGAGCAGAAGAGGACAGTAAGGAAAGACTGGAGACAAAAAGGCCCCGTTTAGCCCCCTCTTACGCCAAGCAGGGATACCGGGGAAGTATTCTTTACCTCCCTCCCCAGGGGGATATGCGTCATCTAACTGAAGGGGTTAAATGAGCAGGGTTTCTCTTCACTGAACAGAATATCGTGGAGATTAATAGTGAGAACTGCATTGAGAATTCTGATAGTACAGTAGCTACAAACCCATGCTCATCTGAACGTGAACCCGGTGTACTGCAGTGAATATGCTCTGCTTCCCTAACGCACCATTTCCTTTCGGGGGACTGGAAGGGGACTGGGCGACGTTTGTGTACCCGGGCAGCTCCACCATATGGCCATATCGGTCCCACCACATGAAGGCGTTCCTCTCCAACACCAGTCAGTGAGAGTGAATTACGTGATTAGTGCAGTGGAAGGGTTATTAACAGTCTCTCTCAGCTCCTTAACTGCAAGCTAATTATTCATTCGGCTGATGCCACCGCTACACTGTTTCATTCATCCAAGAGGGCGCCTGTACGTGGTGGCACCGATATGTTCAACCGGTGGAACTGCCCGGTTCTTCGAACGTCCCACAATCCCCTCCCTATCTTCCGAAAGGAGGATGGAGGATTGCGGAACAAGGTCAGTTTCGGCCAGCAGTCCACAGGGTTCACGTTCACATGGGCCTGGGGCTGCAACTACTACCACTACTATTATTAAACTACTGTCACTACTACTACTCCCTATCCCCAGAGAGGAGGATAATGGACTGCGTAAGAGTAGTTTCAGCCTGCAGTCCACTGGGTTCACGCTTCAGATGAGCCTCAGGTCCACAAATCGACAACAATAACATTTCATCTTTCGTTGGAGCACTTCATTCTCCCCAGGTAGCACATCATCGCAGTGAAGAGGTTAATTAATGTCAGACGGAATAATTACAGATTAATTAAGGGACGCTCACTGTGGATTTCATTGTTATATAATTGTGTCTGTGGGTCATTAAACAAGACACTGATTACGTAAACAATGTCCTGCCACTAGAATACTCTCTCTCTCTCTCTCTCTCTCTCTCTCTCTCTCTCTCTCTCTCGTACCCTTGAGAAAAATTTATCATTTTTTCGTAATCCCGTGAACAATCTCTCTCTCTCTCTCTCTCTCTCTCTCTCTCTCTCTCTCTCTCTCTCTCTCTCTCTCCTTTTATCTTCCCATTTTATTGTCTTTCTCTACCTCTTCCAAACACTTAAAGCAGATTCATGTTATAATCAGTCAATCAGTCACCACCGCTACAACCACCACCATCATCATGATCATCATGACCATCATCATCACCACCGCCACCACCACCACCACCACCACCATCAACATCATCATCATCATCACAATCACCTTCATCACCATCCTCATCGTCAATAACTAAATGGTCTAAACTTGTCGTTGTAACAGAAAGAGTTTAGCAAGAAGGCAATGAAGAAGCAAGGCGCGGTGACACACATTACCTCAACAATGGCACAACACACACACACACACACACACACACACACACACACACACACACACACACACACACACACACACACACACACACTTTCAGACTGTTACCGTCATGGAGGGGGCTTAGTGAAGGGGGTTGGGGTGGAGAGAGAGAGAATGCATGTGTACGGGTGCGACTGACAGCACGTGTGTGTGTGTGTGTGTGTGTGTGTGTGTGTGTGTGTGTGTGTGTGTGTGTGTGTGTGTGTGTGTGTGTGTGTGTGTGTGTGTGTGTGTGTGTGTGTGTGTGTGTGTGTGTGTGTGTGTGTGTGTGCGCGCGCCACGGTCTCAACACATCTGCGTCAATACATACCTAAGAAATTCTTGTTTTGGCCTCTTCTCGGTGATGGGTATGCACGGAGACAGAGAGGGTGGGTAAAAGAGGAAGAAGGGAGGGTGGTGGAGGGGAGGGAGGGAGAAGGGGAGGTGTGTAGAGTGGAGGAAGCGAGGGAGGGGTGTAAATCTGGAGGAGGCTAGAGGGAAAAGAAGAGGGAGGTCTGGAGACGAAGGAGGGAGTGTGGAGGGGAGGGATGGTGAATGGAAGGAGGTTTGGAGAGGACGGGGAGGTGGTGGGAGGGAGGGAGTGCGTGCGTAGACCCTATATAACCTGCCCAACACACACACCGCCATCAGTCACCGCTTGAAGGATTACCGGGAACCCCACTACGGTAAACAATGAACTCTTACCTGCACCACACACACCTGATATAGTTGTTAGTGGTGAAAATTGATCCCTAGGTTAAGATTTTAGCACTTAAACCATGGAGGACAGTTTAAATGAATGCAGCTGTTTTAAGTTTCCATTCTATTGCTTATTAAGATGACGAAGACAAACTTTAACACAAATATTTGCCACTCCAACGCTTATACTTTCACATATTTTATTCACAAAAGACTATCTATCTGTCTATCTATCTATCTATCTATCTGTCTGCCTGTCTGTCTGTCTATAGCCGGACGCCTTAAGCCCGGAAGGGGTGGCCACAGACGAATCGCCTCCATATCACCTTCTCCGTCATCAGGCTGCCATCTCTTCAACACACATCCCCCTCTCTCATACACCTCACTACCCCATCCCTCTATCTCATCCTCGGTTTCCCCTCCATCTCCACCTTTCTCACAAACACTCTCCTAGTCAGTCTTTTATTCTCCACCTTACTCACATACACTCTCCTAGTCAGTCTTTTATTCTCCACCTTACTCACATACACTCTCCTAGTCAGTCTTTTATTCTCCACCTTACTCACATACACTCTCCTAGTCAGTCTTTTATTCTCCACCTTACTCACATACACTCTCCTAGTCAATCTTTTATTCTCCACCTTACTCACATACACTCTCCTAGTCAGTCTTTTATTCTCCACCTCACATGCACTCTCCTAGTCAGTCTTTTACTCTCCATCTTACTCACATACACTCTCCTAGTCAGTCTTTTATTCTCCACCTTACTCACATACACTCTCCTAGTCAGTCTTTTATTCTCCACCTTACTCACATACACTCTCCTAGTCAGTCTTTTATTCTCCACGTAATACATACACTCACCTAGTCAGTCTTTTATTCTCCACCTTACACACATACACTCTCCTAGTCAGTCTTTTATTCTCCACCTTACATGTACTCTCCTAGTCAGTCTTTTATTCTCCACCTTATATGCACTCTCTTAGTCAGTCTTTTATTCTCCACCTTACATGCACTCTCCTAGTCAGTCTTTTATTCTCCATTCTCTCCACACGGCCAAATATCAACTCCTTCCTTATTAATGTTTCGCAAGTAGGGAGGAAAATTAACTTATGACATCTTGATTCCTGCAATACGCTAACGCCTTATTTTTTTTAGTTTATTCTCGTCACTGTTCTTATATTTCATTCAGGTTAGGAAGGCCTCATGGAGTTCAAAATATCTCTCCTACAATAAATAAAATCAACTGAAAAATCAATAATACGATGTCATATATATCTACTGACAAAGAAGCAACTCTGTCAGGTGGCGTCAGCTTCGTATATTCTTGTTATTGAAGACGATTTTGTTTGGATCAGAAAAAGCCTCTCACTTTCAGGGGATTAGATGTCCATTAACCCCTGCACTACGAGAAGTCCTAAATTGAAGAAAACCGTCTGAAGGCGCGGTCACAAGGGCGTTTATCCCGGCTGAAAATTGCCAACCTGGACCGGCAACACATCTCGCGGCAAACTCGGTGACAAAAAGGGGCTAAAACTGACTAGATTTTGGAGACACGATCCTGCTCGTCTCGCGTTGCCGATTCTCAGCAACACCGGCTTTCAAGGTGTCCACTGATGATGATGATGATGATGATGACAATTGTTGTTATTATTATTATTATTATTACTATTTTATTATTATTATTATTCTGATGCCGTGGAGAAGTTATTGACGTTCTGTACACCGATAAATTCACTGTGTTCAATTGTGTAGCGTGGAAAGGGTTGAATGTGCCGTCTTGAATTTTGTAAAGACAGCTTTGAACTTACATCTCGTAATTGTGAAACCTAAAATATTGCTTTGGAATTATATACTGGCGTGATCAGTACTTCAGTATAGACAAATTTACACAATTAGTTATTCAAAGGTAGGCATACTGAAATCACGGCAGGGCATTATAGAAAAACAAAGGTGGACTAGAGGGCTTGGTGAGGGAAAGACAGTACAGAGGGCTAGTTAGGTCACACTGCGAGTCACTACATCGGCGCGTCATTTATTTCTCCTTTTGTTTATTTTTCTGTAGGTCTAAGAGAGTGGTACAGATTGCAGTGTACTCATCCACAGCAGTGTTGCTCTTGTGTATACGTGTAGCTGAGGATTCTGGGTTGATGTCCTTGCACGATTCGGTCTCAACACCAGATTAAACAGAGGAGCCGAGACGATATAAAACTCGGCTGTACTGTCCACACTTGGCTGCGAATTCCCTCAAAATCGGTGAGGAAATATACTGCTGGTGATATTCAGCCCGGAAAAGCGTGCTCGTAACCGCGACTTACCGATAGCATGACCAGGCTAGATGATGTAGATGGACGCCTTCACGTGCTGACACTATTATAACACAGCCTGCTACACATCCCGGTTATACACACTTCCCTCGCCTCCCTCCCTATCCCCGAAAGGAGGATGATGGAGGGCAGGAAGAGGGTAGTTTCAGTCTGCAGTCGAGTGGGTTCACGGCCACAGAATCCTGGGGCCACAAGAGCAACAACACCACCAAGATCAGACTAAATGAGTGGAGTGTCTTGACTAACTCTTCCAGGACGTGAGAAATAACTTTTATTTTTGCAACTGCCACACGATTTTATTAGGCTCAGAAGTGGCCTCAGCTCGTTTATAAGAATTTATGAGAGAGGACAATATTTCCCACCTACCAAACCATCCAGTTAAAAAAAAATAAATAAATAAATAAAGTGCGAGAGAGAAAAAAAAGAAAAATGAAAAACGAAGGAAAGAAAAGAAAGTGGTAGAAAAATCATGCTTGATAGAGAAAGCAAGCATGGAAATGTTTATAGGCAAGGCAGAGGAGGAAAATCTGAGCACTGTGTAATCAGAATTTTACAGGTATGACAAAAAAAAAAAAAAAAAATAGCCTGGGCATCTGCAGCAGTTCTCTTAATCAAAAAATCGTTTTCTTATTTTCAACATATGCGTGACACCGGAAACATCACTCACCTATGCCTTATGATTTCGAAATAGCCACCTGGTCGTATTTTGAAGGTATCTAAAATTTTTACATTGGTTTTTGTTGTTGGTAGCTTATTCCATGATTCCATTATTTGAATATTATTTTTTTTTTCTTCTACTAGTGCTGCATCTCTTCCCTTTGACTTTCACCCTATTATTTCTAGTCGCAAGATCGTTCTGTATTTCCAGCAAGTTACCTCATACGTCGTCAATACTGCTAAGAATTTCAAATACTTGGATCAGATCTCCTCTGAGCCGTAGCTTTTCTGAAGATAACATATTTAGGTTTTATGGTCGTTCTTCCTAGTGCAAATTTCGCAGAGACGGGAGTGTACTGAACCTTGTTGATGAGAGAGAGAGAGAGAGAGAGAGAGAGAGAGAGAGAAACGGTGCTTGTACTAATCCTCTTCCTTCACTACAGACTCGTACATAATCCCTTGTACAAGAGGGGCGGGGGAAGAGCTGGGCAGAAACCATCTTAAAGAGTGTTTGGGTGCGGCAGGTCACAAGTACTTCAGGTCACCAGGAGGTCACAGAGCGAAGGGGGTTAACATTATTTTCTAGAAACATAATGCATAAAATATAAAAAATGGGGTTACCGTTCTGAAAAAGTTAACTCCTTCGGTATCATGGCGTTAGTTTAGATTTTTTCCTATCCCCAGTGCTATCTTTTTTATTTTATTTTTTTATGGTAATGAAAATCTCCCGTAAATGCTGTGCTTAAGGCCCATCATGTCATTAAATCCCATCAATAAATCCCCCAGTGTAATAACGTCTTTAAAATAACGTTCAGACTTTCATCAGGGGAGTTTATATAACCTGAGAGGGATATTAGTAGTAAAGAAGACAAAAATTATCAACATTATTTCCTTCACTGCAAGAGGTTCCAGTAAAGCTTAATGAAATCGTCTGAAGGCAGCAAAACCAGATACAAAAAATCGTCCTGGTACTGAAGAGGTTAATGCGTCCGATAAAGTGTAGTTCAAAGTGGTTAAGTTTGGGGGACACATCTACGTTATGTTTTGAGGGTCACCTAACACAGATGGCAGCAGTGGACGCAGGAACTGCAGTATCACAATTGTATGTTAATGCACAGTGTCTGCCTGTCTGCTTGTCTGTTCTGTATGCATGGCCACAGTTTTCAAGTTACAGTGTTAAATATTCGACAGGATGGTGATAAACTGACAGGAAAGTTACGAGCAACAAACAGACAGCGTCCAATTTCAAGGGAACGACTCTCACCTACCGCCAATAATTATCTACAGTTTTCAGGAAAGAGCAGCCTAAGTTTTCAGATCCATAGACGACGGCAAATGTATATTAACTCTCACCAAAGAAACCAAGCTTAGAGGTTCGAAAGAGACACCCCCAACCTCCAATCCCCACCTGACAAGACCTTATCCACAGTCTTCAAAATAATTGAGTGTGCTGATAGGCATAGTGTAGTAGTGGGTGTGTGTACTGGGTGTTGGCACAGAGGACTGAATGGATGGGTATGGAGAGATCAAGACTGGTGCATCGTCCCCCCAAGATATAGCTAACGATTATTAAAATCTATAAAGCCGCAGAAATAGAATTGTAAAGACCTGCTGGCGGACATTATTTATTTGAAAAGTATATTTGTAAGCTAACCCGTGGCACCGCTAATAAAAAAAAAATAAAGAGATACTGTAGGGAAGGTTGTCACGAAATCTGTGTACAGTTAATGATTTAATTATTTTATTGGTCCACGCGACACAGACGATGGCAGGAGTGAGTGTGCGATCGGTGTTGGCAGTGGTGGTGTTGGTGTTGGCAGTGTTGGCAGCGGCAGAACCCACGTACGGGCGTCGATCCAGGAACCGCTGTTACCCCAAGACCAAGTACGTCACCCACTACCAGACGAAGATCCAGGAGGTACGTATGGTCTATCCTTGTCTTTTACGTGCAACATACTAGGTGTTTAAGGAAGAATATGAGAAACTTCACCACAGTTTTCCTGGCTAAATTTTAAGGATTATTGATATGAGGTAAAATTCTAAACTGCTTCGGAACTATGGTTACTGAATGAGTTAGGAGACCAGTTTCGCCCATAAAGTTATCAGTAATTTTATCCCCCTGAGATTATATTTCTCTTTTCCCACAGGTCCCGGTCTATAATACGGTCTACAAGCCTCAGTACGTGCCCACCACCATCTACCAGACCAAGTACCAGACCCAGTATCAGACCCAGTACCAGACCAAGTACGTGCCCAAGTACGTGACTCAGACCCAATACCAGACGCAGGTTCAGTACGTCACCAGCTACCAAACCCAGTACCAGACCCAGTACCGAACCCAGTACGTCACCCAGACCCAATACGTGCCTAAATACATAACCCAGACCCAATACCAGACCCAGTACCAAACCCAGATCCACTACGAGACAGTATACTCCACCCAGTACACACCCCGGTACGTAACTACTACCCAGATCCAGTACCAGACCAAATATCAGACCCAGGAAGTGCCCAAGTACGTCACTGTTACACAAACCCAACAGACCTACAAGACCGTGTGTCCCAAGCCCTCATATGGGTACTAAGAGGAGGCTGAAATAAATGATTGATTAGTTGATTGATTGATTGATTGATTGATGGAGCCAGGAGGATATATCGCACTGTCTATTTTAGCACTACTCAGTAACGACCCTCTTTGGCACTATTTCTATGTCCACTGTCCCTACTCAGTAACGATCCCTCAACACACCACCCTCCCTCATGCACTATCTCACCTTATCTCCCCAGTCTCTTCTCGGTCTCCCTCTTCTCCTAATCGCCTCATACTCATACACTCTCCTAGTTAGTCTCACACTCTCCACTCCCACAATTATCCACCCTAATCACCTCACTCTCATACACTCTCCTAGTCAGTCTCTCACTCTCCACTCCAATCATTACCCTCCCTAATCACCCTGTCTCAGACCCTCCATCTTCCTGTGGCCAGTCAGCGGTGTCATTTTGCAACGTGTTCTTGATGTTGACCATTTTGTTGGAATAAAATATTTTAAGAAACGTGTGCTGTGTTTCGTCCTTTTTATTTTCTACTTCACCTTTAACATTGATTATATTATTTTTATATCATTCTTTTCACCGCCAGTCGATTTTACACAAATTAAGGGATGCTCGTAGTGAAGGGGTTGATACGTAATTGCATCCAACATACATAGGCCTACGTGATATATGTTTTTATATATATTTTATTTTTTATCTATATATTAAGAAACCTTTAATCGCCCCAAATAAAGGACAATCTTTTTTATTCTGTCAACAGGAGATTAAATCTAAGTCCCCCCAAATTCCTTGGTATTGAATGGGTTATTGAAATTTATGGCCCGTGTATTTGTTAGTTGAGGTAGCTCCGTAACACCTCTTCCTTAGCGATTTATTTTTGGATACGGTTAATATAATCTGCGTTATTTATGAGGAGTAAGGAGATATTAGAAAGATTTAAATAATACAGAAGAATGTAGTGCGGTGTCGTAAGTAAAATAAATCGCTCAAGAAGAGGTGTTAGGGAGCTTTCTTAACCGACGAGAATACAGTTTGACACGTATCGATTAAGGTGAAGGAATTAGTGTTGAGATAAAATGAAGTAAAAGCAATATTTTTTTAGTTTGTGTTCTTGATATGCAGTCTAGCTTATCATCATCATCATCATCATTATCATTATCGTTATTATTACTATTATCACCATCATCGCTATCATCATCATTATTAGTATTATTATTATCATTATCATCATCATCATCATCATCATCATTATCGTTATTATTATTATCACCATCATCGCTATCATCATCATCATCCTTATCCTTATTACAATTATCATCATCATCATCATCAGTATCATTATCGTTATTATTACTATTATCACCATCATCGCTATCATCATCATTATTATTAGTATTAGTAGTATTATTATCATCATCATCATCATCGTCGTTGCCATCATTACCGTTATTATTACTATTATCACCATCATCATCATCATCCTTATCCTTATTACAATTATCATCATCATCATCAACATCATCATCACCGTCATCATCAACATCATCATTATCATTATTATTATTATCATCATCATCTTCATCATCATCATCATCATCATCATCCTTATCCAAATACAATCATCATCATCATCATCATCATCATCATTTAGACCTATTTTCACACCTAAAGATGGACTGATGATAAAAAAAAAAAATAACTTAGAGGCATTACATAATCCTCACCATCATATATATAAATGATCTTTAAACCTCTACTTCACCATTACTATTTTCAAGACACTACTAACATCATATCACCACCATCACACTACCACCACACCACACCACACCACGCTTCATCACAACCACGATCACATATACCCACTATCCAACCACACCGCTGCCACCTTCAAACACACATCACACTACTTCATCATCCCCATATTCCCATCCCTCTACACTATCACCTTGCTGCCACACACACACACACACACACACACACACACACACACACACACACACACACAGATCCCTCCTCTCTCTCTCTCTCTCTCTCTAACCACACTCCCACATTTCCTGGTACCCCATCATTTAGCCGTCATCTTTCCCATTATTTCGTTCAACCATCATTTAGCAATTGCCTCCCCTTAACCACATAATTCACCACCACGACCACACTTCCACACTACTCCACCACACAATCACCACCATCACATCACCTTATCACATCGTTCAGTCGCCCCGTCTATCACACTTCAGCTACGTAACTAGACTGCTATCGCCACATCACTACACCACACCACACTACTCTGCCACACCTTCCTCCACACCTGCAATCTCCACCACTGCTACCACACTCACTTTCTTCACACCACCACACTCCCTTCCTCCACCAACTCTTCCAGCAAACTCTCCATCATCTTCTGTATCATATCACAACCACTACACAAGTCCTCCATCACCACTCCACCACACCTCATCAGCCAACACCACCTCCAACCTTCCACCTCCCTAACCTCCACCTCACCACAGACTTCTAAACACTACCACCACACTTCCACACCACACTGCCACTACCACAATCCCCAGCCACACCATGACACCTCCACACCACCCCATCCAACACCACCTCAACCCTTCCACCCTCCTGCTCTACTTCACCACACCACACACTTCAAACCACTACCACCACACTCCTACACTACACCAGCACTACCACTCTCCTCCACCACACCACCACATCACCACACCACTCTGCACCAGCCCTGCACACTGACTCACGCAAGCACAGGCCCAGAGTCACCATGAGTTGCTGATTCACCCACACCTTGCTCACCATTTCCGGTTACCTGCCTCTCCTGCGGTACTGCTCAGAAGGGAGGACTTCGGGAAATACGAACCTGTTTACCTGTCTTTTTACCTGTCCCTATTCTAGATGACATAGCAGGTTCGTGACACCACTTCTTTCGTGATTTATTCTGTGTATTGCACCTTAACATTCTCTTCTTTGTTATTCACATCTTTTTTTAATATCAACATAGCGTCCATTAACAAAACACAGGAGGATACCGAGCTGTACTGTGAAGAATAAATCGCTACGGAAGAGGTGTTGCGGAATCTTCAGAGCCACTTAGAATGCAGCCCTACATACGGAACTCTCATGATCAAAATCTCTTCAACACATCCCCTTCCTGCTGTGGATAGGAAAGGTGTGGCACGAAAAATGTTTATGTGATAGCAGTATTAAGCAGACAACAGAAGAATGTGAGAAGGGGGGATATAAGATACTGTATTAAATATTACTGTGATAGTAATATGGAGCACTCAACAGAAGCAATATGAAGACGAAATATGAAAGAAAACGAAATACACAACAGAAGAAATAGTTTTTATGTGACAGCAGTATGAAGCAGACAAGACGGGAGAGTGGGAATGAAGGCTGCTCTCTTCCGATCGGAGAGGAATGATAAATATGGAAATCAGGGCACAATGCTTGGAGGGAATTGTCAACAAACTTTTGCCTGTGATTGTGCATTTATACCTGGCATTCCTTTTACTTGTCTAGCGTTCTGAACTAGACACCATTTTCACCTTAAGATTAGCGTTTCTTTTTCAACTTACGAGGGTTTCTGGTACCTAACAGAATTCGACAGTACTGTAACTCTGCGTCTTCTCCATCGCACTTCTTCGTGACTAGCATCTTATTCTACTATTAATCTATTGTTACAATTCAGCATACAAGATGGAGAGATGGCAATTTTAGATCAAGTAAAAGGAGCATAGTAATTATAGATCACAACCCTACCAAAAATTCTGATTGCTACCGATGACGTGAAAAGTTCTGACAAAATTTCGAGAGTGCAAACTGGCGAACGCTGATCGTATTCTAGGGAAAATTGGGGACATAAAAACACCTGATCGTCTGCCTAACTGCCCCTCGTGCAGTTGATAGGTGTTCTCTTAGCCTGAGGGGTTAAAGTAAAGGAAACTAGCTTTATGACAAGATGGCGTATCTGGAAATAAAGTCGCCAGCAGCTAACTTTAAAAAATCCCTATGTTCCACCATTTACACTCGACTTGGACCCTCTTTAGGAACAAATCTTATTAACAGAGGGTCCAAGTCGGGCCAAAACCACTGCATCTTTACAATAAACACAATTTCAGTCCATTAGTACGTGTATGTGGATTACTTGCCTTCCTTCTTAACAAATTACAGCACTAAAAAATCAAAATACAGAGGGTCAAATTACAAGTGGGATTAGAGAGTTCGCGATAACTTTTCTTTGGCAATTTATTCTGGATATTAAACGCCAGTATCCTCTTTAATATTACAGATACAAAATAGGTCGAAATTAAAATGATATAAATACCAGGGAATGTTAAGGTAATATACGCAAGATAAATCGCATAGTGGGAGTTGCTAGGAGCCCGCCACTGACGTCCAGAAGACAGGCCATATTCCCACTGTCTTGGATGAGGCTGACAGGACCCACGAGGCGGTGTAAAGGAATTTTTGAACACGACCGTACGAGACCAGTATGTGCTATTGCTCTCTCTCTCTCTCTCTCTCTCTCTCTCTCTCACACACACACACACACACACACACACACACACACACACACTTTCTCCGTCTTTTTCCTGCTTTAATCTTACCTGGGAAGTTTTGCACGAATATTTCTACAAATATCTCTCAAGACCAACGATATTCAGTACTGGAGAGAGAGAGAGAGAGAGAGAGAGAGAGAGAGAGAGAGAGAGAGAGAGAGAGAGAGAGAGAGAGAGAGGACAATATAACACCTGACTGCACAAACGAAACATCTCTACCTATTGCACGGGATTAATGAAAGCTATCTCTAAAGCTATCTCTAACGCTATCTCTAACGCTATCTCTAAAGCTACAGTTGAAAGGTCTCTCCTGAGCTGAATAATATCGTCTTTAAGCATGAAGATAATGAAAATCGCATTGTCGGACTGAAGGGGTTAATCAGTATCGGGGGTAATTTTATAATGTCGTATATTAGGAGTTTATAAGAAGCCTGCACGTGGTGGCAATGTTTACCCTGCATGGGGCACAGCATCTGCGGCGTCCATGCGGGAACTAAACCTACTCATACTGACCTGCATCTTCTCTGTGGGAAGGACTCTGATCTGACCCTGGTGAGGCGCTGTCTACCACAAGAGGGCACCGGATCCCTACACGGCGTATGTACTATACTGTATCTGTAGGACGGTCCCACAGAAGCAGTTGCTTACCTATGGTTGATGAGTCTGCTCGGCCAAACAGACAAAGGTTAAACAACAACAAAAACAACAACAACAAATCTAGTTTTAGTGTTCAATTCTATAGTTATAAGAAGTGAAGACGTAAGAAACAAGAAGGGTGAAAGTTTAATGGTACAGGTGTGTGTGTGTGTGTGTGTGTGTGTGTGTGTGTGTGTGTGTGTGTGTGTGTGTGTGTGTGTGTGTGTGTGTGTGTGTGTGTGTGTGTGTGTGTGTTTGCGTGCATGCGTCTGCACGCGCGTACGTGTGTGTGTTGTGTGTATGCGCGTTTTTTTTTTTTTTTCAGTGAGCATATTGACTTCCCTGCCAGACAAGGGACAGTGAGGAATGATACGCAAGACATGAGTTTATAGTATTTCAAGAGGTGGGAGGTGTTCAGGAGGGACAGAGGAGTGAGGAATGGCATGGCAGTCAGCGAGGGAGCGAGTATACATCAGGCCTAGTGTAAGAGTACCGATACTTAGTAATGTTGACCCACTGCCAGCCCGTATAGGATGCAGAGAAAGCCAAGTCTGTTGTGGAGGCAGGTGTAGAGGGTGGAGACATACTTGGAGGGATTACTGAGGGAGGAGAGAGGGATGCCGAGATATGTATAGCCTAGGCCTGTACTACTTCGAGATGAAAGGCCAGGAGAGTGATCGTTAATTGTGCAGGGAAGGCGAAAGGAAGTTTGGTGTTGGTATTGTTGATGATTACCCAACAAGCAGAGTAAGCCTGGCCACCCATCACTAAGAGACCCTGAAGCGTGGCGGGAAAGGTGGAGTGGAGGTAAATATCATCAGCACTTCTTAGCATCAGAGAGGAACTAAGGGGAGGAGTGAGAAGGCGGATACATCTGTTCATGAGAATGAGGAATTAAGGTGGTGAGCACCTCACCCTGGGGAGTAGCCTTCCAAAACTGAAGGGTCGGTAGTCCCTGACATCACCCACGGAACAAAACTGGAGAGTGGCAACGCGGCAGGTAGCTTTCAAGCCAGAGAAACAGGTGGCCAGAGACACCCAGATAGACAAGTACATCAAGGATGACATCTCGGTTTGCGACATCGAAAGCAACTTTGGGGTCAATAAAGGCGGCGCAAGAGGATAATATGAGGTGATTGGGTAATTCTGCAATGCAGTGTTGCATCCTGCGATCTGAAAGGACTCCAGAGAAATGAGGAGAGAGGTAATCCCTGTCAAGATCACGAAGCCTTGCTAAAAGAATTCTCTCCAGGTCTTTGCTGTCACTGGAAGTGCGAGAGACATGACGTAGCCTAAGTCAGAGGAACTGGGCTTGGGAGTTGGACAGATTGTGCTGCGGGTCCACCCCCCACCCCCCGGGGAGAATGTCCTCAGAGACACTTAAATTGAACAGTGTGAGTAAGAGCTTGTCAGGAACCTGAGCAATAATTGGTAGTGGACTAGACCCCGTCATCACGCAGCAAAGTTGCCGTGCCTTGCGATTGCGCAAGACGTAACTCATCACTGGTGATGGGGTGATCACCGAGAGAGGAGGGAGTGGGACTGGCCGCTGCAATTCGTACCTACCTGGTTTTTCTTGCAGCCAATAGGCCAGCCCTGGTGGGAAGATACTTTACTTTCATTTTCCACGCGTTACCGCTAAATATTACTTATGGGTATCGTTTTCTATGTCTCAAGCGGGCAGAAAAAATGGACCCGCTTCACTTACAAAAAGAGGGCAGACTGGAGGAAATTTCGTTCTGCATCTGTATGTGTACATATGTCTCTCTCTCTCCATACGTATGTATACACGTGTATATCTATGTACCACTTTACTCATCTCAAAGCATGTAATGATAATTACTGTAACAACTTTGTACCATGTATTTAATTACTTCAATACCTTCTGTGCCCTAAGATACCGATTCTGTTTTCCTCATGCACACCTCCCTGCTTGGCCTTCAGGGACAGTGTTCCCCAGTGTCGGGGCTTGTACTGAATGGTAAATAAAGAACCTAAAAAAAAAAAAAGCCTTATCACAGTAACCAACATTGCTGAGGCCTCCACCTGATATCAACCAACATGAGGAAGCCTTTGTGTCTGGTTTTAACAATGCAGCAAACATCGCCATCCCCAAGACCAAGCTGCAGACAAAGATACACAAAGACCTCTGGTTCCATGATGAGTGAAGACACTCAACAACAGAGTGAATGCTGCTCACGGACTTTTTAGGCACCACCGTACTGACCACAACAGAGCACTTTTGCAGGCAGTTGTTCGTCACAGCATTAAGGAAAAGAAAATCATGCGAGAGGAAAAATGGATCAAGCAGTGCCAAAATACTGATGCACACACTTCTCTGTGCACCATGTGGAGGAGGCTAAAGAAAATAGCAGGCAAAAAGCACCCTACAGTTCCTTCCCAACCCGACCCTGGGGGAAAAGCTGGGCACCTTGCAGCCTCCTTTGCAACCCGTGCTAGCCCAGATCAACGCCCGAGGAAGACTGTCCAAACGCTTGCCAGGTTACAACCAGGCAGAGACAGGGAAATAGAGAAGGCATGTCAGGGTGATGCTGAAACTGATGTGCCCTTCGCATCCCAAGAGCTCCAAAAATCCCAGAAAAAGAGTGAAGATACCACACCTGGGGGTGAAAAAATCACATACAGCATGTTACGGATTTCTGGACCAGTTGGAGAAACTGCTCTGCTTTCCCTTTAAATGCTTCATGGACAGCAGTTACTTTGTCCCACTGCTAGATCCAAATAACTGGCGTCCCATCTCCCTCCTCGGCTGTGTTGGGAAAACACCAGGGCGTATGGTCTTAAACAGACTAAAATGGAAGGTTGGCCCCCTGAACACTGCCCTCTTTGCTTACACTTAAAACGTTGGTACGGCTGAATGCCTCACCACCTTCCTTAACCGAGTTAGCAGTCGTCGCTGCACTGCTGTTCCTTGACCTTGAAAAAGCCGTTGAGCTTGCCAATGCAACACCTATACTTTCTATCCTAGCACGTAGAGATGATGCTGGTAAGATGCTTGGATGGCTCAGAGACTTTTTAAAAGGACGCAGTGCACTTGTTCACTTTCAAAGGCACTCTTCCTCCTTTTAGTGCCATGAAACCGGAACCCCCCAAGGCAGTACCTTGAGCCCCTACCTCTTCAACATATTCATGGATGAGTTCCTAAATATACTCCTGCGACCAGGGGTAGAGATCCTTTGCTATGGTGATAACCTGGCCATTGTATCTAAAGGGCCAGATAATAAGCACAATTCTCAGCATACCCTGCAGCTTATCCATGGGCGATATCAGGAGTTGGGGCTAAAGATTAATCCCTGCAAGTCGAAAGCTTAAAAAACCAGATCCTGAGCACCCACTATCCATCCAGGGTACAGAGTTTGAATGGGTCCCCAGCCACCAGTACCTAGTTATCTGGTTTGATAAGCTGTCCTTTGATGCACAGGTAAGGTACCTGCGGGAAAGATCAGCTACTACGACCAGGGTCATGAGATCCATCACAAGCCTGAAGGGAGGTGCCAGCTACAACGTCCTTCTCACCTATTATACCCATGCCATCAGATCCTTGGTTGGCTATTCCGCCCCATGTCTTGTAACTCTCAGTGAACATCTGTTAGCCAGATTGGAGGTAATACAAAACAATGCACTCCGACTTGTATTTAGTGCCCCCATGTGGACCAAACTGTGCAACCTCCAACAGGAAACTGGCATTAGCCTTCTAGGGATTCGCATACAGGAACACACGGCTTGCATTCTTACTAAAATGATACATCTTCCCAGGTCATCACCGCCTGCTGATAAAGTAACTGCAGTGCTGCGTCGACAGACTATTGTTTATAGAGAAACATGGGCACAACGTGTGGCGGCAATCTCAGCTGTTGGTACCAAGGACCTCATAACTGCAAAAGGAAAGGACACACCTCACCCCAGCTATACCATCCCTCTACCCTAGGCACCACCAACCATCCACCTGCATACCATCATCCCCACCAGTTCCAAGGAAGTGAGGGAGGCGTGGCTGAATCGGTAGAGAGGCGGCTTGCGGTCCTAATGGACCCAGGATCGAATCTCGGCTGGGGCAGGGAACAGTTTAAGGATTTGAATTTCCTAAAAGCAGACTTTCCTGATCTACCAGATGACCCGCCGACATGTCGTAAAAGTACCCCCGCTAATACCAATACACCAGTCCTGTATGAGACAGCCCTAGCATGTATTCAATATGGACGGTGGGTGTTAGCGCCGAAGTGGTGACATGTGGAGGTGTAGGAGGACTACTGGGCCTTGGGATAGGCAACTGCCCCCAAGAAATAGGCCCTGAGCCTTTGCCCAGAGTCGGACACATAAAAAAAAAAAAAAAAAAATCTACAACAGCTCAGCTACGCCAAGAAGCCCTCCAAAGCATGCATGCTGCCTCCCTGGATGGAGCCACGACATACTATACTGATGGTTCGGTAGACCTCCTCAACAACACTGCTGGGGCAGCCATGATCTGTAATGAAACTGTTAAAGAGTGGAGACTCTCAGATGAAGCCTCCACGCTACAGACTGAGCAGGTGCCCTCCAGCATGCTCTTGACCAACCACAGTCACACCACGTTATACACACAGATTCTCTGACAGCCATACAGACACTTGCCTCCACTCAACCAAAAGGTAACATCCACCTCATTACCCATGTACTCTCCCTTGCTCAGGAACTGAAAGAACAAGGCAAACACATCACCCTAAACTGGATACCTAGCCATGTTGGGATTAGAGGGAATAAAAGGGCGGACTGTGCTGCCAAACATGCCACCAAGAGACTAAATGTCGATGTGCACATTCCCCCAGGCCTGGCACAGACCAAGGCAAAAACCAAAAGCCATGCGTATCTTCTTTCTCGACGCCAACACGAGTCATGCGTGGCGTCGGGTTCACCATCAGCAACCTGGTATGCTACGGCCACCCAGTACCAGCCTCTCAGTGTTGACAAGGCGGTCCCTGCCCATGTTCGCACTTGCCTACACCACCTTCGCCTGGGATACAAAGGGACACGTCAAATCCTGGACACCAACAAAGAATAGGAATGTCATTACTGCAACGAAGTGTCCAACGAACCTCTTCTTCACTATCTTCTCAGGTGTCCTGGTACTACCACTCTCAGGACAGGCTCTCCAGCTTCACCACCAACCACTGCTAGTGAGGCATCAACAGCGGCTGTCAGGCTCATTGCAGCGACACCAACAGCTGAGCTTGTAAAGCTCGTCTCTGTCAGACCCCCACCACGATAGGCAAGACGATGAGTTCAACTTAACCTCGGGCCACCTAAAGGCAAAGGCCCTCTCCAGTAACCCACGAATGGGATATTCATAAATAAAAAGAAAGACTTTGACTATCCAGGGGATTCTGTACTAAGCTGAATAAAATCGTCTGATGGTAGCAAAAATGGAAAAATTCTGCCTTATTAAGCTGAATAACATCGTCGGGAGGCGGTAAGAATACAATAAAGACGTCCAACTGTGCTAAGGAGAGAAAAATCGAGGGAAGTTGGCTAGTTGTAGAGTCCAGGCTGGGCTTGACAATAAAATCGTCTGCCAGTTGAGATAAGTGAAAAACCAAGACTTTCTACTCTCCTAAGCTTAAAGAAACCGTCTGGCAGAAACACGAATGAAACAAAATACTTTCCGGTGTTCCAGGGGTTATTTAGAAACCATTTGAAAGCTGAATGAAATCGTCTGTCGCTAACATGAGTATAACAACAACAACAACAAAAGATAACTATACTTAAGGCGTTAATACGGTACTATAATACGGTACTTCAGGCAATATGGTACTTTAATACGGTACTTCAGGCAATATGGTACTTTAATACGGAACTTCAGGCAATACGGGACTTTAATACGGTACACTAACACGATACATCACGGTAGTTCATACAATACGGTGCAGTGCTGATAATACACGGTCCCTCCAGCAAGTATCCAAATGTACAGTCGCAATCAGAAATATCGTTCCACTCATAAGACGAACAATTATGAAACTCTTACTTAATACCCGGAACAATTTACTGGGTTCCAAAGCGCGCCTCACTAGGTTTCAAAAGTTATCGTTCACTCTCTCGTTATTTATCGTGTGAAGTGAGATCGATATTAGTGTTCTTAACAGTCCTTCTCACCTTACACTCCAAAAGCCTTCCTTACAAGAGAGGGATGCCTTCACGTGGTGGAACTGATATAAAGAGATGATCGCACTGCCCAGTTTAAAAAGGCCATCATTCTCTCTCTCTCTCTCTCTCTCTCTCTCTCTCTCTGGAGGAGGAGGATGAAGTGTAGAAGGGTAACGTCAGCATACAGTTCACGTTCCGATGAGCCTGGGGTCACAGGAACAACATTAATAATAATAATAATAAATTATAATAATTCATTCATTCATTCATTGCCAGACGCCATGTATCCCAGACAGGGTGGCCAAGGGCTTAGAGTTAATTGTTTTACAGGGAGGGGCACTAATCCTCCACCAACCCCACTTGACGTAGGGATGCCAACAGCATCTGGTGTTCCCAGGCGGTCACCCATCCAAGTACTAACCAGACTCAATATTATTATTATTAATAATAACGAAACGCTGAGAATTTGGTCCCACAGCTGTTTACGCCGAGTGGCTCAGTACGCCTCCGTCAAGTCTTGCACAGGGACTCGCCATACAACCTCCATGATAGGGTTCATTGTGGGCTGAAATGAGACTAAAGGTAAACTAAGTCGACCCCATATGACCTTGACCTTTGACCCCATGACCTGACCTTGTTAACGTCATCAGTTCATCGTCCCTTCATACCGCATCACTGACAAAAATTTGGTCGAAAATCGTTGAGGGGTTCAGGAGATATTTCACCCACACCCATATGACCTTGACCTTTGACCCTTTGACCTTGCTGACCTAACCAGTTTATCGTCCTTTCATACAGTATCACGGACAAAAGTTTGGTCGAAAACCGTTGTGAGGGTCAGGAGATATTGCGACCACAATGATAAACTAACTTGAATGACCTTGACCTTGCTGACCTAGTCATTTTATCATCCCTTCATAATGTATCACTGAAAAATGTTTGGTCAAAATCCGTCAAGGGGTTTAAGAGATATCACGCCCACAAGGATAAGTCGACCTCACATGACCTCGATCTTTGACCCCTTGACCTAGCTGACTTAATCAGATCATCATCTCATATTGCATCACTGATAAAAGTTTGGTGGAAATCCGACGATGGGTTCAGCAGATATCGCGCCTAGAAAAGTGTTACGGACGCACGGACCAACGCACGGACGGACAGACCAATCACGTAATGCATCCTCAATAATAGGTGGGTAGAGGCGTAATAATGATGATGATGATGATAAATAATAATAATAATAATAATAATAATAATAATAATAATAACTCTTACCTGTGCGTGCAGTGCCGGGTGGGGGCGGGTCACCTCCTTCAGGGGCAGAAGATGGTGTTCCTCAGCCCTATGGATCAGCTGCCCCTCAGGAACAGGAAAACAAGAACTGAACATGTATAACAGAGCTTTCCGTCCATGTCAGGCGAGTGCAAGCCGTTCACTAAAATACATACTCTTTAAACTGCGCATTTCTGCTCGATTACAGACGACACACAGCATCCGAATAGCTACACAGTCAAACTACTTTCTTTTCCAACTGGCTAATGTAAGAGTTAAGCGGTACTCTCAGTCTTTCAGGAACGCAACTTTTCGTTTCTATCAGTCTTCCTCACTCTGTATTTCCCACTGCCTATGACCTCCATTTTTTTTTTTTTAATGCCATGTCCAGGTATCTCGAAATGAACGGATCTTGAATTTTGCCCTTTTCTCTGTTTTTCACTGGAAAGAAAAAAATATTGCAATCAGCCTTCGGTTCATTTCTCTTGCTTTTAAAACGCTATGCACACAACACTCAACCGATTTTTACATGAGAGAGAGAGAGAGAGAGAGAGAGAGAGAGAGAGAGATGTACAGTCCTTAACATTGCACTTCTTTATAACAAGCACCATATTCTGTTCTCAATCTGTTCTTTATAGCACTTCTTTGTGGCAAGCACCGTATTCCATTGTTAATCTGTTCTTTCAAGTCAGTTTTACGAGAGAGAGAGAGAGAGAGAGAGAGAGAGAGAGAGTCAAGACCCCAACCACCACCGTCTGCCAAAACACTGAAGAGGCTGGTGTGTCGTGTGTGAGAGAAAAACATCCACCTCGAGTGACAGATGCCAGGTGGGAATATACAGGAAATACCCTTTTTTAAGTAATACAAAACCGATATATTTGTAGCGAAAATATATGCCTAAAATCGTTATAAGCAACTCTACTTTACAACGATGAATTTATCTTGTATCGCTGAAATCTAATGTCTGTGTTTAATTATCGCTTCGTAGTATTTGCCCGAACCACAACAGATGCCAGACTCCTTTACTAATGTAACTCCGTGCATCACTCAGGCTGGTATGTCAAAATTCATCCAATATGCATTTTTTTCGTTTTAGAGTTTATTATTATGAATCTACCATCCAAATTAGGAGAGAGAGAGAGAGAGAGAGAGAGAGAGAGAGAGAGAGAGAGCAGTGTCGGAGTCTCAGTCTTCGCCATGAACCGTTCCGAAGCAGTGAGCACATCCACTGGGGTAATGAAGCAGTCCGCCCTTAGAGAAGAAAAGAAAATGGTCAGTCTCGCTCTTGGCGCAGTGGTTAGAAGGTTCATCGGAAGTGGGAGGACCCGAGTTCGACTTTTGGGCCTGTCAGACTTCTGGACAAAGCTCGTTTTCTCCATGTCCCTATTCACCCTGCTGTATGACTGGGACCTGGATATAACACTGACTGTATCGGGTCGCATTTTAGGAAAAGAATGGGACAGAAAAAAAAAAAATGCTTTCGTGTCGCTCGTGGTACTGGAGAGGGGCGCCTTCACGCGGTGGCACCAATATAGCTAGATGGTGGGTCTACCTGGTTATACAGTTATCCACCAACTCCCTCCCTAACCGTCAAGAGGATGGTGGACTGCCAGAGGACAGCTTCAGCCTGCAGTCCACCGGGTTCACATTTTAGATGAACCTGGGGCTACAACAAGAACAACAACAACTCCTCCTCCTCCTTCCACTACTACTACTACTACTACTACTACTACTACCACCACTACTACTACTACTACTTCCAATGTCTCTCATGCGGTAGAAAGGAATATAACTTAAGCCTTCATATTCTTGGTACTCGCTTTGCAACTCCCTTGGAGTAATCCGATTTCTGTCGATGAAGAGTAAGTGTAAATCAATAACTGATATTTACGTTTTTGAGCCAAGACTGGTTAAGCGAAATTCTTTATCCGATAATTGTGACTGTACTGCGTTTTTATTTGCCTTTTGACGTTCTCTTTCACTGTTATCAAACGTAAACGAGTTTTAAACATATGCTTTCACTGACTCTTAACAAAATAGCGAAAACAGTGACGTACCTTTTGTTATATTTTGCTATTACGTGACATTACTGCTTTGCCTTCGGTGTCTTTCGTATTGACGCTTAACTACTAATTCCTCCTTCCTGTTTAAAAAGTCTATCAAAAGCTGAATAAAATCGTCAGGAGGCAGGAAAAACGGGAGTAGTAAATGTAGCCACGGGTCTATCTTTAACGTGGACCTAGTGAACCGCAGGCTGAATTTTCGGTCTTCTGTGGTCCATAACCCTATCTGGGGGATAGGGAGGGAGTTGAGGGGCGACTGTAGGCTATACCGGGCAGTGGAGTCGGCCAGTCATGTCGGTGCCACCACGTGAAGGCGTCCCTCTCCTGAACCTATCACCGTCTTTCCACAGCGATTATATTCAGTTTTGAGAAGGACTATTGTGGTAAAGGACCTAAAAGCGATCTCCATTAATCCTTCAGTAAAATAGCGCTACTGTGACTGAATTCTTGCTACCGTCAAGCAGTTTTCATCCATCTCAAAGGAAACGACTCAGAGTGAAGTGGAGGATTTTTCTTTTTCTTTTTCTTTCTTTCTCTCTCTCTCTCTCTCTCTCTCTCTCTCTATTTTTTTTTTTTTTTTTTTTTTTTGCGTCTTGTATGCTTAAACCTGAACACGAAAAGTGGGATGCCGCCTCCAAAATTTTGAGGGTGATTTTTGACGTCCTGGACAATGATGGAAAGTGTCTGGCCTTCCTGTATGGTTGCTGACTGTGTTCTGTGATATGGGATGCAGGCTAATCATACCCAATAACCACAGGCGTTCTATAAGTGACCATCAAAAATTAGAGGGTTTGCACTCAACTTTGCGGTGTAAGGTTTAAGCATACGGTCATTACTTTCACCAAATAATAGTAAACATATTGAATAACTTCCTTGTCACGTAATGTGGAGAAAAATACGCATATAAGTGACAGATGTGAGGTAAGAAAGGCTTTTAATAGCAAGGTAAAGGAGAGCGTGGTTAGATGCAGATCCAAATGGAGGTAATAGATGTTGATAAGTTAGTGAAGAGAGTAGTTAATGAGTTAGTACAGAGGCGTGGTAGGCGGAGAAGGAAGTGAATGAACACAGCAGAGCATCGTGTAAGAAAAGGAGGCATGGTGACTGATAAAGCTGGGGAATCAACAGGAGACCGAGTGGGTTGGAAAAGTTAAGTTTGGAGAAGCATAGGAAAAGGATCTGACACTGATTTTGTCTTGGTAGCCAATGGAACAACTATCTATATTCTGGTCGATGTATGTGGCCTCCATCTATAAGGAAATATACAAAAATACAGAAATACACGTGTAAATGGCTAGGTACAGTATATGAGGTGGAAGGAGTATGCGAGGGAATGTAATAATTTGTGAATGAGTGTGTGGAGAATTTCACTGGGTATATTGTTGGTTATTATTTCACTGCATTACTTTTTTTTATCTTGTTACTGGATTCTGTTTTTCCCCATCTTAAGGTAGAGAAACTGGTCAAAACAATGATGATGATGATGATAATGATGACGACGACGATGGGACGACGATGATAATATTAATGATGATAATATTAAGGATGATGGTAATATATTAGTGATGATGAGAACGACGATGATGATAGTATTAATGATGATGATAATGACGATGATATTAATGATGATGATTGTACTGGTGGTGGTGGTGGTTTTGGTGGTGGTGGTGATAATATTGATAACTAAACTAACAAACATTAAATACCTGGAGACAGTAACAGATCTTGAGAGAGGGAAAGGCTAAGTTATTACCGTCCACTTGATCACGTTGCAGGTATTTGGAGTCGAAAAACTGAAAGAAGAAAAGGAATGTACAAGATCCCATTTTTTTACAACTCTGGCAAATCACGCTTGGTTTAACTTTCCCTTTTGAATATATTGGTTTATTTCATTCATTCAGTTTATTCAGATTAATTGTTTTTTTTTTTTTCTAATGTAAGAGTATTTTATTTGGCTTGAAAGATCACGTTCCTATACCCCTTTTACTCTAACTTGGCCTAAAAGTGCCATCTCTCCATCTTATATGCTGAGCTGTAACGATAAATTAACACTAGATTGTGGTGCTAGTCACGAAGAAGTACTACAGAAAGGACGAGCCACGATATTGTCTTTTTCTGCCACTGAGCTACGGGAAATAATAGGCAAAGGGGCGAAAATGTTGACCAAGTTAAAGTGATTGGAATATAGCGAAGTTGGTAATGGAGGATATGATCTAACTCGTCTATACTTCGTTCACCCTAACCTGGCAGAGAGTTTCGTCCTTTTGAAGCCTATTTCCCGTAGTTCAAGGACAGAATATGGCAATACTTCAGTCCTACGTCCTTTCCGTTGCACTTCTTCGTGACTAGCTTTATATTCTATTGGTCCAGCTTATGATTCAAGATGGAAGGATGGCAGTTTTACGCCTTGTTAAGGTGCACAGAACATAGTGCATCCAATACTGAAAAAAAAAATGAAGGCAATAATAATAATAAATAATAATAATAATAATAACAACAACAACAACAACAACAACAACAACAACAACAATAATAATAATAATAATAATAAAATGATACTACTACTACTACTACTACTACTAACGAAAACAACAGCAAAAGCGGCAACAACAACTACAAACATATACACTACTACTATTACTACTACTACTACTAATGATGAATGATGATGATGATGATGATGATGACGACAGAGAGGAGGCTAAAATTATGCGAAGAGAAAGTGAAATGCAGAAAAGTGGCCTGAATCGGGGTGTCAAAAGCCTGCCAAATGTAAACAGACCGCCATGACAGAGTGCCGAGTCAGCGATGCACTCCGATGCTAATTCAAACACTTTCCACAAATGCGTAATGAAACCCCGGAAGCGCCTTTCACTAACAAGCTCCATAACGAAATACAGTGAAATTAGTTGACCTAGTAGCGAAGAAGTGCACCTAACAACACCCAGAACTATTACTGCATAGCCATTTTGTCTCTCTCTCCATTTTCTTTTTTTTTTCGAAGTTAAAGTGATCAAATCGGCTTTGGTATGAAAATTTGCCCCCTCCCCCCCACAGATCACGCCCCACAAAACCCGACGGAACTCGCTTGACCAGACAAGAGAGAGAGAGAGAGAGAGAGATTGGAGTATATAATGGTCAGGTTTGGTGGTGGTGAGGGCAGTGTACATACCAGCATCACCATAAGCACCAGCTGTCAGAGTAAGTACACACACACACACACACACACACACACACACACACACACACACACACACACACACACACACACACACACACTGGAGATTCCCTAACACATCTTCCTTAGCGATTTATTTTCCCACATAAATTCTCACTACCCTCTTGTATGTCTATGTCGGTTTTAAAGAGATATCGCTGACCTGCAAGGGAATGTTAAGGTGTGATAGGCAAAATAAATCGCTAAGGAAGAGGTGTGACGGTACCTAGGGGTCAAACATCAATATACGTAGTGGATGATGCTAATTACATAAGGCTTAGATGAATGGTTAATTAGCCTAGCCTCAGACACCTACGCGGCTTATGGGGTAATGAGTCTTGGATGATAGATAGATGGATAGATGGACAGATGGTGGATGCATAGATAAAGATTGTTAGATGGACAGATAGATAGATAGATAGATAGATAGATAGGTAGATAGATGGTAGATACATAAATATAGTTGCATAGACAGGTAGACAGATAGATAGACAGATGGATAGGTACAGTCAGGTAGAAAGATAGATGGGAGATAGATACCTAGATAGATACACAGACAGATGTAGATAGACCGACAGATATAGACAGATGGATAGGTGGAGAGACAAGCAGAAAGATAAATTGTAGATAGATAGTTAGACAGACAGATTGAGATAGACAAGATGGATAGCCAGAGAAACAGACAGATAGACAATTGACAGTATCCGCGATCAGTTTGTGGGCAATTATTCCTCTATAACTGGCTCTACTTCTCTTCAAATGGCGTCCGAGAGAGTGATGGTAGTAAAAAAATTAATAAATAAAACACTGGAGGTGGTAGGCAGGAGGAAAGAAGGAAGGAGGAAGCTGTTAGGGAGAGAAATCCACCTAAATAAACGGATGCTGCTTTATATCCACCTGACAAAGATCCCTCTCCTATCCCCCCCCCCACCAGCTCAGTTGATGATTAGGTGTAGTCTAGGTAGAAGGCTGATTTGACTAGTAACCAAGGAGACTCATTCCCACCACATAAATAAGAGTGAGCGTATTTTAGGCAAAAGCAGATTAATTTACAAGCTTAGGGATTGGCCCAGTTCCATCAGGTGAAAAGAAACTGAGTATATTAGAACAGGTAAATGTAACGTCTTCCGTATTTCTCCCAAGATGGTGTCCAGGAGCGGGTCTTTTGGTCTGGCGGTGTGCGTGATGGGCGTCGTGCTGGCGGTGGTGGCGGCCGAACCCAAATTCCCTTTCTTTGGTGGCGGTGGCTTCTGTCGCCCTCGCGTTCGTCACGTCCCGCACTTCAAGACCGTCGTGCAGAAGGTGAGGGGTCGAGGAAGGGCGAAGGAAGTCGGGTCACATTCACGGAGGTCATGTCAAGATCAGGGAAGCCAGGGAGGTCACGTTAGGTCAGGGATATCAAGCGTTGTTGGGAGGTCACGTATGGTAAGGGATATCACGTCTTGTTGGGAGGTCATATCAGGGTCAGGAAGATCAGGTCATGTCAGGAGGTCATGTCAAAACTAAGACTGTCAACTGATGAAGAGGTCAGATCATGTTGGGGGTTAAGATCAAGTTCGAGGGGTAGTGTCATGTCAGGGAAGGTCATGTCAGGGAGATAAGGTCTGGGTCAGGGTGATAAGGTCAGGGTGGGAGAGATCAGGTCAGTACGGATGTAAAATCAAGATTGCAGAGAAGATGGCACTCTCCAACCTACCAGACCCTTAAGACGGAACTGATGGAAAGCGCTGAGAAGGCAGGTAATGAAGTGTGGACAAACAAACATGAAAGTCCTACAGGAAGGGTGAAAGCAAAGCATAAATCATGGTGGAATGTGGATATAAAAATCGTATTAATTTTGATCTGAAAGATTTAGTGAGTGGGGCGACTATGATATTGAACCCTTTCTAGTTAAATGCCTTATAAATTCATTCTTGACACTCTCAATAGAAGGAACACCAACTACATTAATGGGTAACTTATTTCAGCCATCCACTTCCCTGTCTCCAAGCCCTTTTCTTCCATACTCTTTATTAAGTAGTAATCCTGCTCTTTTAAAACCTTCTGTTGATGTCTATCCTGTTGTTACTACTAATACTTTACTGATACCACTTTAATCTAATCCTTTCATCCACTTTAACACCTCTCTCAAATAATACTTTTCTCTACGCCTTCCCATTAGACTGTATTATATTTACTTCACTATATTCTATTTTATCTTTCTTTGGACATGTGGAGAGGATGGAGAGGGACAGACTAACGAGGAGAGTGTATGCCAGTGAGGTGGAAGGGGGGTAGGAAGAGGGAGGTCGAGGATGAGATGGTGGGATGGAGTAGAGAGGTATATGAGAGAGGGGGGTATGAGCTGGAAGCAAGGCAGTTAAGTGGCACTGGACTGGGTGACGTGGAGGGGATTTGTTTGTGGCCACCCCTTACGGGATTGAGGCGTCTGACAATAGACAGATAGATAGAATGATGACTCTGATGTTGCTGATGATGATAATTATGATGATCATGATGACAAGGTGAAGTAAGGTGGAGTGGCCTGACATTCTACTACACCTGTACCCAGTTCAAATCTTTACCTCTTCTATGCTGTGTTCCCTTTATGTGGTAGGTGATGGCGACCATCATCCACTCACTTGATGTGGTGCTGCCTACTTCTTCCTTCACCTTTATCATTCATTTTCTGTGCCTGCCCTCCTCTCTTCCAATTTCTCCCATCTTTCCTGTCGCTTCTTATTGCTTTTCTTTCCTTTACAGGTGGCTTTACATTGAGTGACAAGCCAAATGGTTTCCTGTAAGCCAGGAAACCATTTACAACGCTGGGTGGTAACCATATAACCAAACCATACGTGCTCCCCACGTGTCAACAAGTGGGTTGGTGGAGGGTTAGTGCCCCTCCCCGTAAAACAGATAACTCAAAGTCAAACGGCCACCCCTTACGGGATTATGGCGTCTGGCAAGAGAGAGAGAGAGAGAGAGAGAGAGAGAGAGAGAGAGAGAGAGAGAGAGAGAGATGATGACGATAATGATGAAAATGATGATGATGATAATTATAATGATGGTGATAATGATGATACTTTTCAGTTACCTGTGCCAGTGTACCATACGGTGTACAAGGAGAAACTGATCCCTACGACGCTGTACCATACCCAGTACCGCACCCACTACGAGACCCAGTACAAGTCGCACTACCAACCTCATTACATCACCCACACGGTCTACTCCACCCAGTACCAGTACGTGCCCAAGTACACGACACAGTACCAAACCCAGTACATCACGGACACACAGTACGTACCATCATATCTTACGCACACCCAGTACCAAACCCAGTACGTAACGCAGACCCAGTACCAAACCCAGTACAGCCCTGTGTACAAGCCACATTACATCACCACGACTGATGTGGAGTACAAGACGGAGTACAAGACCCAGTACCAGCCACAGTACGTCACCCAGACCCAGTACCACACCCAGTACAGCCCAGTCTACAAGCCCCAGTACGTGACGACC
>NC_137061.1:9215364-9282864 GCF_032717465.1 Coenobita brevimanus | reverse complement strand
AACACGTGCATTTGTCTCAATTCAGGGACATTGGTAGGCGTGATGAAGAACAACCTTTATATGTGTCCAGCTCTGGACTTAGACTAACAACCCGTTCCCCAAGGCCCGGCAGTCCTCCCACGTGCCATACATCTCCACATGCCACCACTTCGACGCTGACACCCACCGTCCATACTGGATACATGTTAGGGCTGTCTCACGCAGGACTGGTGTGTTGGTATTAGCGAAGGTGTGTTTTTTTTTTTTCTTTTTTTAATGTCGGCGGGTCTTATTGCAGATCAGTAAACTCTAAGGAAATTCAGATCCTTAAATAATTCCCTGCCCCAGCCGGGATGCGAACCCACGTCCATTAGATCAGCAGAAAGCCTCTCTACCCACTCGATCACCAGCTCCCACGATGATGCAATTTTGAGAGACTTCTGAATGACGAGGTTAGATGTCGCTTCAATGACCCTTTTAGTATTTGATGTTTTTAAGTTAAACGAAAGCCTCTGGAGGTAGCAAAATTAAAACTCCAGGATAAATCACTGAATGTCAGGGTTTAAGAAGGATTAATCAACAGTGTCGAGAAATATCACACACACACACACACACACACACACACACACACACACACACACACACACACACACACACACACAAAAGGAGAAGGATTTTGACCCCCTAGTTTTCGAACGTAATATGTCCAGGCATCATGAAGTAAAGATATGTTGATTTTGGCTCTTTCATCCCCGGTCTCCCCCTTCCCCTCTCCCCCTTCGCCTCGCATGCTCTTTCTCCTAGTCACTATCTGTCAATCAATCAATCAATCATTTCCTGTGGCACCCTCGGGGATGCATAGGGCCTCGATGAACTCACACCACCACATCCTATCTTGTGCTACCTCCTCAAGATCTCCCCAACACTCATCTCCAGCTTCCCGTCTCATTGTCCTCACCCACGTCTCTTTTGGCCTTCCTCTACCTCTCCTACCAAGTGCCACCCACCCTGGTGTACCTCGTACTATTCCCTGTCTCCTATACACATGTCCTAGCCACTTCCATCGTGAGAATCTAACATATTCATCGATCGGCTGCACTCCCGTTATTTCTCTAATTCTACTATTTGGTATCCTTTCCCACCACTTAACTCCTAATATTCTTCTAAGTGCTTTATTTTCAAACACCAAGAATTTATTTTCCATAGTCACTGTGCTGTACCAAGACTCGTGTCCATAAATTAAGATACTCCTAACCATTACCTTATAAAGTTTGATTTTTGTATGCACAGAAAAATTGTTATTATTCCAAATATTTTTAAGCATTCCCATTGCCTGATTAGCCTTCTTTAACCTTTCCTCGAATTCAAAGTTCAAAGAACCATCCTTGGTTAAATAAGTACCTAAATATTTAAACCTATCAACTTGCTTTACAACCATACCTCCAACTACACATTCCTGCGCATTTTCCATATTCATATTGATTATTTCAGTTTTTCCACAATTAATAACCAAACCCACCTTGCGACCTTCACTCACCAAACAGTCCAACACTCTCTGCATCTCTTCTGGCCCATCACAAATCAAAACTATATCATCTGCATAATCTAAATCCAAAAGTTTCCTGTTCTCTCCCCAAAGTATACCTGCACCAGTTTCTGTTCCAACGCGTTTCATAATGTAATCAATGACCAATATAAATAGTAAAGGCGATAGAACACCACCTTGAATTACTCCGGACTTGACTTCAAACGAATCACTCAGACAACCATCAACCATCACTTTACAAAATGTGTCCTCATGCATGTTCATAATGACCCTCACAAACTCCTCTGGTATTCCATAATGTCTCATGATCTTCCCCATAGTCTCTCTCGAAACACTATCAAAAGCCTTTTCAAAATCAACAAAACAAAGACTTAACGGTACTCTCATTTCATTAACTTGCTGCATCAAATGCCTAACTATAAAGATCTGATCATTGCAACCACGTCCCTTTCTAAAACCAGCCTGTTCATCCCTCAGAATACCCTCAACCACCAGCTCCAACCTATTTAACAACACTCTACTGAAAACTTTCAAAGCTATCGGTGACAAAGAGATTCCCCTCCAATTACCACATTCACTCAGGTCTCCCTTCTTCGGAATTTTAACAATTACACCATTCTTCCAAACTGATGGTAGTAACCCCGTCACCCATATCTTATTGAATAGCTTGGTCAAGATCATTATTAATCTATCCCCCTCCACTTTAAACATTTCCGGAAATAAACCATCCTCCCCTGGTGCCTTATTATTCTTTAACTGTTTTACTGCTTTCTCCACTTCTGCAAGCCTCAACTCTTCTGTATCTATATTTAAATCTTCCTGAGCAGACGGTATATCCTCTTCTGGTGGTATTGGTCTATTAAGAACTGTCTCAAAATGCTCTTTCCATCTATTTTTAACATCTCCATCTTTGGTCAATAAATTTCCTTCCCTGTCTCTAACTGGTATTTCCTTGCGTTTACCTGAATTACCACTCAGTTCTCTAATCGATTCATATGCTATTCTTTGACTCTGTCCATCATTTTTGTTTATCAAGATTTCAGTCTCTGCAACCTTTTCATCCACACATCTTCTTTTATCTCTCCTAGCTAACCTTCTTACTTCTGAATTCAAACTCCAGTACGCAGCTCTTGCTAATTCAATCTCTCGTTCATCAACGCATTGCATCTCACTCCTCAATTTAGCCTCACCTCTCTTTTTTATCATATCCCACGTTTCCTCTGATATCCATTTCTTTCTCCTGAATCTATGTCTCCTTCCAATCGTACATTCAGTCACTATCTGTACCATAATGATTCATATTATTATTATTATTGTTATTATTATTATTATTATTATTATTATTATTCTCTCTCTCTCTCTCCAGGTGTCTGTACACTGAATGGCGTCAAATGGCTTCCTATATCCCAGGAAACCATTTATTACGTTGGGTGGTAACCATATAACCGAATGAAACCTGGTGGCTTAGTGGGTTGAGGCTCTGTAAGGTGGTGGAGCCTGTGTGGGTTCCATCTGAGGGGCAGTTGGGGATTAGTGCTTGCGTAATGCCACTCAAGGGCGAGTGAGGCTGGTCATCATTACCTTAAATCCTAGCCCCGAGCTGCTACGTTCCTGTTCATATGAGGCAAACTGGGATTGATGATGATGATGATGATGATGATGATCAGGATGAGGAGAAGGAGGAGGAGGGGGAAGAGGAAGAGGAGGATTAGGATTAGGATGATGATGATGATGATGAGGAGGAGGAGGAGAAGGAGGAGGAGGAGAAGGAGGAGGAGGAGAAGGAGGAGGAGGAGAAGGAGGAGGAGGAGGAGGAGGAGGAGGAGGAGGAGGAGGAGGAGGAGAAGGAGGAGGAGGAGGAGGAGGATTATGATGATGATGAGGTGCAGAAGGATGATGACGATTATGATGATGATGGTGATGATGATGATGATTCTTATTATTATTCATATTATCGTTTTCCTTTGGTACGCCTGAATGTTATCTCGTACGTGCCTCACAACTGGCTTATAAAGAAAGGAAATGAGTTATGCATAAATACTTTGTTTATTCGTCTCAAAAACATACAGCATAGTCGATGGCAAAGCATATCTCAAAAGAAAAAAATACACAGCTTTCCAGACAGATCTTGATGATGTCGCGAAAAAACTATATATTGACAAGTGCACAGAAGAAAAAATTAATGATATAATATACAGGTTTGGGGGGAAGAAAATTGAAGATGCATTGAGTATTGTATATGCTAGATGAAAAAAAAACTATTCACAAAATATATGTGATTAAAGTTAATGATGTAAGTGATTTATACATACAAGATGGTTGAGGAAAGTTGGGGGTGAGAGGAAAGGTGTTGAGCGACAGCCTTGGGGGTAGATACAGAGGAAGGCTTAATAGATACACGACAGCCTTGGGGGTAGATACAGAGGAAGGCTTAATAGATACACGACAGCCTTGGGGGTAGATACAGAGGAAGGCTTAATAGATACACGACAGCCTTGGGGGTAGATACAGAGGAAGGCTTAATAGATACACGACAGCCTTGGGGGTAGATACAGAGGAAGGCTTAATAGATACACGACAGCCTTGGGGGTAGATACAGAGGAAGGCTTAATAGATACACTAGTAGATTTAGTTTAGTGAATCTACCGCCGGGCATCTTTTTTCTTCTTCACTTCATTTTTTTCTTCAGTATCCGTAGCCATAAGAGGGTTTGGGGCAGACGGTCTTGTAGCTCACCTGCGTCTGTACCTGAGTCACGTACTTGGGCACGTACTGGGTCTGGTACTGGGTCTGGTAGTGAACCTGGGTAGTGGTGACGTACTTGGGTTGGTACTGGGTCTTGTACACTGTCTGGTACTGGGTTTGGGTGACGTACTGGGTCTGGTACTGGGTCTGGGTAACGTACTGCTTCTGGTACTGGGTCTGTGTTATGTACTGGGGCACATACTGGGTGGTGTACACTGTCTGGTACTGGGTTTGGTACTGTACCTGGGTCTTGTATATGGTTTCTGTGATGTACTTGGGCACGTACTGGGTCTGGTATTGTGTCCGGTACTGGGTTTGGTACTGGGTTTGGTACAGGGTGGTGGGGACGATTTGGGTCTTGTATACGGTGGTGTACACGGGCACCTGGAAAAATGATGCCCTCGATTAACACCAATATACTGCCTTGTGTGCATGTTGAAGGTGGAGTGTGGACTTTGGCTAATCTATTCGTGAAACAAGATTAGCTTAAGCTGGGTTAATTTTGGTTAATTTTGATAAGGTTAAGATAGGTTAGTTTAGGATATGCTTAGGTTTGGTTAGATTAAGTGTATCACATTAAAGTTTGGTTCATTTAGGTGAAATCTGGGTAACTGTAATTTTGGCTATAGGGAGATAACTTTCACAAACTTTCATCTGGGCTAACCTAATCTCTCTTAACCCAAGCTTAATCTGAATCAGCCTAACCTTACCTATCCTCATCCCAGTTTAATCTAACCTAATTTAATCCAGCCTAAACTAACTTTTTTTTTTTCAACAAACCGACTAGCCTTTTCACTAAGCGGCTGATTTTACACGCTCTCTGAAATATATATATCAAGAGTGTCTGTAATTAGCATCCACTAGGAACCTGTCTGAGGGAATCTAATGAGCTGTTCGGATGGCCTAGTCTGCTGGTGTGGGCATGGGTGTGACAATGGGGGGATGGAATAAAAAAATAATAATGCACAGTAGACTTTGATAACGCTGACTAAACCTAGGCCTAGAACGCAAAAGAGGGATGGAGTGTAAGAAGAGCGTTATATATGGACCACCCTGTGTACACAATGGCATAGTTGGAGTAGCGAGGCACATAGGAGTATTTCTAAGGCCACTGCTGTCTAAACCTAGATAAGCATACATTATCTTCCTCAGTGTCTTCTTTATCAGTCCATGAAAATTTGGAAAAAGAGAAAAAGTCCTGCTTATACTTCGAGACATCTGTGCTACTAAGCCAGTCAATAATGTGGAAGATTTTGTGTTTGTATGTGTGACTCGGTGTTGGTGAGGGACGCCTTCACGTGGTGGCACATATATGATCGGGCGAAAGAGCTGCCTGGTTGTAGAAACGTCCCTCATTCCCCTCCCCATCCCCCAAAGAAGGATGGACTGCAAGAGAAGGGCAAGTTTATTCTGCAGTCCACTGGGTTTACGTTTCAGATGTCCCTTGGGTTACAACAACAACATTTACTACTATTACTACTACTTCAACTACTACTACTACTACTACAAGTGACACTCAAAGCAATGAACGTTTTTTCTCCTTCTTTTGGTACTTAAGAAGTTGTGTCAGCTGTACTGGGTAGATACTGACCTCCCGGTACTGGGTCTTGTACTGGGTGACGTACTGGGTGTGGGGGTAGCAGGGTGTGGGCTGTGGGTAGGTGGGTTCAGACCTCACCACAGCCAGCACCGCCACAGCCACCACAGCAACATGCGCCACGGACCACATCGTCTGAAAGAAAAAAAAAATAACAATAACACGCAAAAAAAAAAAAAAAGAAAGAAAAAAGAAGAAGAAAAAGAAAAAGAGGTAAAACCCAAAGGTCGGAACGTGGGGCCTGGAACGAGATATTGTAAGTTATTTTACATTATTATTTTTCATCTTGACAGGGAATATCACTGTGTCTGAAATATGAGTTTTAATCCTTCAGCAAATAAAAGCAGAAAAGAAAGAGAAAGGGGTACGAATATAGGTGAGGATGTCCAAGTCTTTTATTTGTTCAGTGTTAACAAATATCTCAGAGAACACACACACACACACACACACACACACACACACACACACACACACACACGTAGTAGCGGCACAGTAGCCGTACGGTTCTCTGTCCGTCTCTCTCTCATTAATGATTTCCGGATACGTCACTTCACTAGATTTTAGCGAATTTTTCCCACACAAAATTATTTTAAAGTTAAATTACTCTGACAGGCAACAACATATTACAAATCAGGAACAGATAGTGAGTTTTTGATAATCTAAGTTTTTGAGGTTATTAAAAAATTACCTCAAGGACGATTAAAGAAAGAAGAAAAAGCTTATATAACAAGATACTCTTTTTGCGTCACATCCAAAACTAATTTCGGTTATCCTGATTTGCGGATTTTTGAAGTGCCCCCATTTTCCGCGTACCCCATGGATTTTGGCCAGGTAACTAGGCATCGCCGCCCGCTTCCCTTGCTCCTGCCTTTAATTACTCCTTCAGTGTCTCATCACCAGCATCCAAACCCTAATTCACAACGAGAGAGAGAATACAGAATCATCAACATCATTATAATCTTTACCGTCCTCTTAATTCTAACCCAAATTTCACTAAGAAATTGGGTGAGGTAGGTTCCAGAATCATCGTCATCATCATCATCATCATCATCATAATCTTTATCGTCGTAACTCTAACTCAAATTCCACCTACGAGACTGGGTGAGGTAGGTTCCAGACTCATCATCATCATCATCATCATCATCATCATCACGCACCACATGGTCTACGAGGCAAAGTCATGAGTGTAAATACAAGGCACGAGTGACCGGGTGCACGATATCATACTTTCCTTCTTCACTTTTATTCTCGTAACCTCGTCAGTGCGATAACGGATACAGTTAGGTCCACACTACCCCCTCTGAGGCGTAGGGGGCCGAGGTAAGGGTAATGTAGACCAGTGGAGTAAATGACCTGCCTACCCTTACGTCTTTTACTAGCTTTATGTGACTGAAAAGAACTCCATTCCCTTCTTAGGCCCTGATGCGACGCGTTGTAAAGCAGATTTATATATAACGAGATTTACTTAACTGCACTATTCACTCTACGCTATGCTGACTCAAACTCATCCCGATATAATGCGATTCACTTATAACGCGATGAATTTTAATGCCTTCACTACAAAATGCTGTCCACTAAAATATGCTACACTAGCTTATACACATCCAGATATAACGCGGCTCACTTATAACGCGGATGAACCAAAACACATCACTCTGACTCATACACATCCGAATATAACGCGACTCACATATAAGGCGATATATTTTCATGCCATCACTACGGCTGCGATGAGGTGATGTGAAGTCTTCTTTGGCAACGAGGAATACCAGTGGCAGATAAAAATTATCCAAATGCAAAAATTACATCACTTACCCATTCATCCATCATTTTGCTCCCCATTAAGACCGTAGGCACCCGGAGCTAGTCTTCTCAATCCTGGCGTTTATGGCAAAGGTGGCCAACCTCGGTCACCCCTGAGTGGCATTTTGTGAGCGACAAACCTTAACCACCACTGACACAGAAACCCTTACACGGTCCATCCGCTGACAACGCCTTAACCCAATAGGCCACCAGGCGTCATTTGGTTATATGGTTACCACCCAGCGTATAAAATGGGATGGAAACTGTGCATAGGCTCCACAGTCTCAGCTCAGTTTGGATACTGTTTTGGCATAAATAAACAGACTAAAAGAAATATTAACCCATTAAACTGGAATACGGATTTATGTGTCTCATTCCCGCTACAACTAAGCACCTTTCTTTACTTAGCGGTGGCCTGTCGTAGCGATGTGGCTATTGAAGACTATATATAAACAGTTTGACAATAACCCGAAAACTGAAAAACATAATCTGTCTTTGGGGATGACCTTGAGAGGCGATAGAGGCAGTGAACACTATTTTAACCCCTAGTGTTTTAAAAGTTTCTAGGCTGGATGAAACCGTCTGGAACCTGAAAATGAAAACAAGTCACTGGATTGAAGGAAATAAGTATGAGTGAGTGACGAGGCGTAATGTTCCCTCAAATTGGCCACAGTATTGCACCACGTCACGCACCGTAAACACACGTCCTCACAGTAGCATGGTCATTCTTGTAAGCCATTTTTCCACTATGGGCTAAGTTTGACTTGTTCCAGGATGGCTGCCCTTTCTATCTTTTATATTTCTACTCCAGTCTAACATAATCTCTCCGAACCTAACCTAACAGATTGACGTAACTAAGAAACTAACCAAACCTGATACTAACAGAACAAACCTAACTGAACCTAAACTTCCCGTGCAATGAAAAAATGCAAAAACGGTAGACAGAACGAAAACCAGCCAGAAGGAGGGCTATATATATTTAATTTACTGTTGCTGGAGACTTGGTGGCTTCACTGGCGGGTTATACAAACGTCCTTCAACTTCCCAGTCCCCCCAAAAGAGGATGGTGTACTCTAGGAGGGCAAAGAAAACCTGCAGGCCACTGAGTTCACTTTCACTTGAGCCTGAGGTTGCAGCTACTATTACTGCTACTACTACTATTACTACCACTACTACTACTACTGCCAATACTACTACTACTACTACTACCACTACTACTACTACTACTACCACTACTACTACTACTACTACTAGCAAAGCCAACCTTCCTAATAAAGTTCACCATTTGGAGTTGTAATGTGAAGGTAAACACCAACTCATAATACAATCCGTTGGCCCCAAACACGCCTACTACAACTACTACTACAACTACCGTACTACTGCTACTACTACTACTACAGCTACTGCTACTACCGCTACTTAGTTCTGGCTTAAAACTTCCATATCTCCATCTTCAATTCTCAGTCATCAGAAAAGATTAACACTAGAATATAATGCCAGTCACGAAGATGTGCTACGGAAAGGATGTAGGGCCGTAGTGTCGCCACATTTTGACTTTGAGCTTCGAGAAATAAACTGGAAGAGGAAAAAAATTAGGCCAGGTTAGAGAGAAAGGCGTATAGGTTTTCTTCCTAAGTGATTAATTCTTCACTCTGTACCTTGTTGAGATGTTGGACGTTAATTATATGTTCTAAATACGGACATTGGTTGCACAGATTAAAGAAACAGAAATTGCAATCACAAGTTCATCTGCATGTGAATCCAGTGGACTGAAGGCTGAAGCTCCCCTCCCCCTGCAGCCCACCATCCTCCTTCAGGTGGACAGGGAAGGGAATGAGGGATGTTTGTATAACCAGGCAGTGAAGACGCCTGGTTATATCAGTGCCACCACATGAAGGCAACCGTCTCCAGCACCACAGAGTAGAGACAAGTGCATATCAACTTGCCAAAATAAAAATAAATCGCTAAGGAAGAGGTGTTAAGTCGCCTTGATAGTAGACTCCTGGTGGTGGTGAATTGGTAAAGCTCTGGAACTGGACCGCGTTACGATTCGAATCCCAAAGATGGTCAGAGGTTTTTCCATCATACACTCTCAACCACGGGAGCAGGTTGGTGTCCTCCCTTTAAATGACCTGGCCTACGATCGCCTAGCCTCGGCCACCTACGCTCCTGAGTGGTCATAGTGGGATGGGTAGTTAACAATTTGCCCTCCATAGCTCACATTTTCTTAACCAGGAAGAACGAAGGAGATGGTAAGGACTGGATGCTGTCCTTTCCTTATCTTGCCTATCAAAACATAAGTTAGGTCAGGGAATTTGGTATTATTATTATTATTATTATCAACATCATTAATATTATTACTACTACTAATACTCCTACTACTACTAATACCACTACTAGCACTACTACTGCTCCTCCTGCTACTACTATTATTATTACTACTACTACTACTACTACTATTTCATTATTATTATTATCATTTTATGTGGTGGGTGGTGGCGACCATCATCCACTCACTTGATGTAGTGCTGCCTACAACTTCCTTCACCTTTCTCATTGTTCTCGTCCTATTTCTACCATCTTTCCTGTCACTTTCTCTTACTCTTCTCTCCTTTTCAGGTGCCTTTACATTGAATGACAAGCCTAATGGTTTCCTGTAAGCCAGGGAACCATTTACAACGCTGGGTGGTAGCCATATAACCAACCCATACGTGTTCCCTACGTGTCAACAAGTGGGTTGGCGGAGGGTTAGTGCCCCTCACCGTAAATCAACTAACTCAAAGACAAACGACCACCCCTTAAGGGTTTATGGCGTCTGGCTATACTGTAGACAAACAGGTAGACGGATTAATATTTTTGTAACATCACGTTCCTTTACTTGTCCTTCCTAGTAAAATAAATATTAATTACACGATAAAGTTTGACCGTAAGTTTGTAAATAATATGAGAGAGAGAGAGAGAGAGAGAGAGAGAGAGAGAGAGAGAGAGAGAGAGAGAGAAGCAATATTCCTGAGTTCGAATAACCCTTGAATAAACACGTAACAATCGAATTTACAGCCAGGTCCCCAACTGTACATCTGGGCGAACAGGGACACACTGGAAACAAAATGAGTCTAACAGTCAGACCGGCGCTGGAATCAAACCCGAGTTCTTCCAGTTCCGAGAGGCCCCTGCTAACCACTATACCCCAGAGTTCAGGTAAGCTTAAGGTAACAGCAACTCCTCATTATCTCTTTTGAAGCGTAAGGGCCCGGGGCTAGGCTAACGCTGTCCATTGCACTTTAAAGTAGATGAACAGACTGCTTCCTTGGTGGCACTACATGATTGAAAAGGTGGCAGGTGGCGGCGACCATCATCCACTCACTCGATGTAATGCTGTCTACTTTCTTCACCTTCATCATTCTTTTTTCTGTGTCTGCCCTCCTCTCTTCCTATTTCTCATCCTTCCTGTTACTTTTTATTGCCATTCTTTTCACTTAATTACAAGTCTAATGGTTTCTAGTAACCCAGGAAACCATTTATAACGCTGGGTGGTAACCATATAACCAGATAACGGGCTGATTTGGAGCTCACTATGGGGCCCCTGTTAAGAGTATGGAGAGACGCAAATGAGACGTCCATCCAGGAACAAAATTTCCACGCATTTCACTGCGTCTCACTGTAACGAGGCGCTCTCTACCGCAAGGAAATATTGGTTCACTGCACGGGAATATCTTATATAGGGGACTGCTTGCCTGCGGTTGATGGGTCTGGTCGATTAGACAGACCAGTATTACTCAACAACAAAATGAGTGATTGTTCTCCACTCACCTCTTGGGCATCGAAATATCAGAAAGCCTATACTCCCGCTGGGGTGTTCTGACCACTACACCACCCCTGACGCCCACAGAGGAAACCTCAGTGACTGACAAGGATAACACCGAAGCATTGATCCCGACACACAACCATCCATTTGTCAGTCCAGGTCCTTATTTTCAGATCCAGGTGTTAAATAGACTCAGCTAAGCAAGATCCGTTTCAAAGGCCCAGTGGTCGTACAAAGAATCGAACCTGATCCCTCCAGAAAAAGATACATTAATGCCTATCGACCACACGGGGAGGATTAAGGCAGTATATTCTAAGTCCAAGTCTTCACCTAGAACTCAATGTCCCTCCAGTGCTAAGGAAAATGGTCTAGTGGTCAGCCGTAGAGTCGGACGCGAGACCAATCCACAAAAACTGTGTATATGTCTTCATTAATCCGTAACACCTTTAAAAGTCTGTTGGTTGGCTCTTGGATCGAACCCGGGATCAATCCACAGCTACCGTACCTCTGTTGTTTGGGTGGAGGTTGGAGAGGGAGTGGATGTGGAAGGGAGCAAGCTGACTGTTTATATAGCCAGGCTTCCCTCCCCTCCCTTCCTCCCCTCCCTCCCTCGTGCAACCTTCCCCTCTCTCTCTTTCCTTTCCCCTCCTCCCTCCCTTTCATCTCCCCCTTCTTCAGAACCATCCTCTCTCTCTCTCTCTCTCTCTCTCTCTCTCTCTCTCTCTCCCATCCACTCGCCCCACTTTCCTTTCTCCCTCACCTTTGGCCCCACTCCATCCTTTCCTTCCTCTCATCCTCCCTTCGTCTCTCTCTCTCTCCCTTCCTGTCCAACATTCCCCTCCCTCCCCTCCCCCTCCCCTCCCTCCCATCATTTCCTTTTTTCTCTCTTACGTCAGTCTCCTCTCTCCCTCCCTCCCTCTCTCCTCCCTTCCTCTCTCCTCCCCTCTCTTCTCAAACATCCCCACTGTCTTTCCTTAACCTTCTCTCTCTCTCTCTCTCTCTCTCTCTCTGACGCCCTTCAAAGTATTGGTCAACCGCCAACCGTGAGTTCTTAGAGAGAGAGAGAGAGAGAGAGAGAGAGAGAGAGAGAGAGAGAGTTTAGAAATAGGAAACAAATTGCGTTCATGTGTGTGTGTGTGTGTGTGTGTGTGTGTGTGTGTGTGTGTGTGTGTGTGTGTGTGTGTGTGTGTGTGTGTGTGTGTGTGTGTGTGTGTGTGTGTGCGCTCGCAAAGAACACTCAACTATTTCCTCACATTACGACACACAACAATCTACTTTGCAATGCACGTCCCTAATCTAGTCCCAGAGGTGATGAGACAAGAGATAATAGATTGTATTAAAAAACCACCCTACTGTATTCCTTTATTAGCTGACGTAGTAGTAGTAGTAGTAGTAGTAGTAGTAGTAGCAGTAGTAGTAGTAGTAGTAGTAGTAGCAGTAGTAAACCCCCAGACACAGGCAAATCATGAAGTGGGTCAATTTTACAGGCCCGTATATTTTGGTCGGTTCAAGAAACACCCTAAAACCTTTTCCTATGCGATTTATTTTGCTTATTACACCCTCTTCTTCTATTCTGTTTCATATAAATCCATCTAATATTTCCACAGCCTGCATAAATAACGAACAAACGGCTATTAACCAGGCATATCCAAAAATAAATCGCTAAGGGAGTGGTGCTAGGGAGCCTCCTTACCTGACCTTTCGTACGGACCACATTCACCTTAATTTGGTCCAAATTTTCTTTCATTCTACTACTACGACTACTGATGCTACTACTACTGCTACTACAACTGCTACTACTATTACTACTACTGTTACTACTACTACTGCTACATGTGCTGACCAGTTCTTTACTCTTATTGTCACTATTCGCTTTTCTTCAGGTTGGGTGAGGCCTCTTGCAGTGAAGGAGGTAATGAAGTCTGTATCTAACCCTGCATGGTTCGGAAAATCTCCTTTAACGTGAACTAAATCGTCTAAGGCAGTAAAAATAAAACAGACACAATATTTTCGGACTGACAAGGCTTACTCCTTTACTATTCTACGTTTGTTCTAACTTGGCAGAGATCCCTAACCCTATATGGCTAAGCACATGGCCAATTGTTGTCAGACTGAAGGGTCGTTGTTGCTGCTGCTGAGTAACCCTAGTCTCTCACCCAGCAGACCAATCAACTGCAAGCAAGCCACCAACTTTGCAGGGCCGTCCCGTATAGTCGATTCCTCTAGTAACAAAGGAGACGCATTTCTTCCTCATATCTAAGGCTCACTGAACTTCATGCAATCACGACTTTGTTTTCAAGTGTGGTAATGACCCAGTTCCTTCAGATGAAAGAATACCAGCTATACCAAATGAGGGAGGGGACGTGGAGGGAGTTCCTGAGCTAAATCTGGAGGTAAATAGTTTCACATATTTAAAAGGGTTAACATTCCAATCTGTACATCCACTTGTTGTTGTGGCACCAGGCTCATCTGCGTGCTAACCCAGTGGACTGCTGGCCGAGGCTGCCCTTTTCCTGTACACCACCATCTTTTTTGGGAGGGAACTGAGGGACGTTTGTATAACTGGGCAGTGGAGCCGCCCGGTTACATCAGTGCCACCACTTGAAGGCGTCCCTCTCCACCACCCCTACAATCTCTACCCTTGCGAAACATTGGCCTCTTCGATGCATCCAACCGTGTACTGTATAGTACGGCACTGTGTCATGTACTGTGTGCTGTGTCACCGTAGGCAGTGTACAGAGTGTGATGTCTGACAGTTGATATAATGACGGCAGTTTGTGTAACATCTTATGATGCAGTAGCTGTGTTAACTTAGCATCGGCCCTGTGATATGCGAATTTACGTGCTGGACGATGTCTTAACTTACTGTGTGTTCTGTGATGTGCAATGTGCTCTGATATGCGCACTTTATTGATGCACAGCGTGCTTTGGTGTTGCATAAATATAGCTTCATGTGAGCAGAGAAACATACCAAGCCTCACTCAGACAAAAGACATAAGCCAGCAGAGGAAAGTGGGAAGCAGAGGTGAAATATTAGGGCAGAGAAACATACCAAGGCTAACTTAAAGATTATTAACCAGCAGAGGAAACTGGGACGCAAAGGATGTGAAATATTAGGTTAGAGAAACATACCAATTAAGCCTTACTCAAACAAGGGATATTACCTGGCAATGGAAAATGAGAAGCAGAGGTGATGTATTGGGGTCGAGAAACATACCAAGGCTAATTAAAAGATTATTGGGCAGTAGAGGAAAAGGGAAAGGTACGGTAGAAAAGGTGAAGTATTTGGGCTGAGAAGCATACCTAGCCTCACCCAGAGAAGGGTTGTTAGCCAGCAGAGGAAAGTGAGAAATAGGGAAGGTGAAATATTAAGACAGAGCGAGATTTGGTTCCTGATTTTACACACACACACACACACACACACACACACACACACACACACACACAATCTTGGCAGGACAGAGGGAAAGGAGTGAATGGTGGGCCTGATTTGTAGTGACGAGCAGGTTGGCAGGCCTGAGTGGGAAATATTGTACAAATAAGAAGTTGCGATGCTCAGACATCTGCAGAGAGAGAGAGAGAGAGAGAGAGAGAGAGAGAGTAGTCACCCTCTCACACGACAGACCAGCACTGTTATAGTTCCTTCACTTTAACTTCACTCAAATTTTCCGTCCTTTTCTGGTTTATGTCACGTAGTCAATGAAACAACCATCTTCCCAGTTCCGTCTGAAGAAAATTTACACCTGACGAAACACAATGAAAACCCTATCTTTACCAGTGCGTGTTTCAAATGGTTCTATTTTTTCCGCAATGTATTCGTTCAGACTTTGGGAAGATTTGTCTCTGTAGCTCAGTGGCAGAAAATGACAATGCTACGGCTCTGAATCCTCTCCATTGCACTTCTTCGTGACTAGCATCATATTCTAACGGTAATCTAGTGTTTCAAGCCAGCAATCTGAATCCTTTCCATAGCGCTTTTCGTCTCATTAACTCTCCTCCTCTTACTGACTCCCTTCAACCTCTGTCTCTTCGCCGCACTGTTGCATCATTATCTCTTTTCTATCGCTACTTTAATGGTCACTTCTCCTCTGAACTGTCTGCTTGCATTCCTCCACCTCTACGACAGGCGCGTAGCACCCGTCTGGTAGCAAACTCTCATCCCTTTTCTGTCCAACTCTCTAATGCAAGAGTTAACCGATACTCCCAGTCTTTCATTTATGCAACAGGTCAACTCTGGAACTGTCTCCCTCTGCTGCCTATGATCTCCAGTCTTTCAAACGCAGTGTGTCCAGGCATCTCAAAATGATCGGATCTTGAATTTGGCTCTCTATTGTATTTTGTTTTTCTCTTGGAGGGAACTGTTACTGCCGGCTCATGGCCTTTGGTTCCTTCTTCCTCGCATAAAAAAGATAAAAAAAACCTCTTCGTGACTAACATCATATTCCTGTGGTAATGTATTGCTACATATCAGCATTCAAGGTGGAGATGTGGATATTTTACCTCAAATTAGAGTAAAAAGAATGTGGTTGCACAGGACGCCTCGTTGCACTTCTTCGCGAGTTATTTTGTGTTACCCCCATTCCTCTGTGTGCTACTTATTCAACCATCGACATTCTTTCCATTAATAACACACAAGAGAATACTGGCAGGCAATGTTCTTAAAAATGTTATGTATTCTATGGAAAGTATTACAGTAAGTAGAGAGTTTGTTTTGAAATGTAGTAGTAGTAGTTGTAGTAGTAGTAGTAGTAGTAGTAATAGTAGTAATAGCAGTAACAGTCGCTGCAAAATCAAGCTCAACTTAACGTAACCCCAGTGGGCGAGAGGCAGAAATTTTCCCTCATCGGCACCCCACCATCCTCCTTTCTGGGGATAGCAAGGGGACTGAGGAGCATTTGTGTAACCAGGCAGCCTCACCACCCGGCCATATCGGTGCCATCACATGAAGGCGTCCCTCTCCAGCACCTTAAAACTTCACAAAACTTGCCCCATCGAAGTAGGAGGAGTTCTTGAATTTTCCTCTAGTTCGTTCACCATAAATAGGCTGAAATGGGAGAAATGGAGTTCCCCCGAGCTAAGCCCTGTATTGGACTATATAGCCCCGCTAGGGTTACAGGAGGGAGCTACCCCTCCCGGCACGGCAGCCCGGGCGAGGCTCGAACTTGCAATCCCCCGATCACAAGTCCAGCGCGCTACCACTGTGCTACCGCGCCCCCTCCATAAATAGGCTGAGATTATCGACCTTTTCCAACTTATTTCCTTTCTGTACTACTTCTTCGTGATTAGCACCTATTGTAGTGTTAATCTCTGTTCCAGCTGAGCATATAGGGTGGGAAGATTGCAATTTTATACCACGTTAAAGTGAAAAGAGTGTAGTTTTCATGGGGATAATTTCTCCACAATGAATAGTGAGAGTAAATTAATGACAGAACTGTTTATGAAGTGAAGCTGATGTTATGTTTTTAGTACAGGACTGAAGATTGTTGAAGCAAATTATCTTAGAAGTGTTTGTGGAGTGATGTAAGGAAATCGGAAATCGTTGTTGCTGTTGTTGTTGTTGTTGTTGCCCAAGGTTGATCTAAAACGTGAGCCCAGAGAACTGCCGGCTGAAGTTACCCCCCCCCCTCTCCTGCAGTCCACCATCCTCTTTTTCTTGGGCAGGGAGGGAGTTGAGGGACGATTGTACAACCAGGCAGTAGAGCAGCGTGGTTATATCAGTGCCGCCACGTGAAGGCTCCCCTCTCCAGTACCCATGAACAGAGTCAAATAATCCACTGGTAATTAGAGCAGAATATTTACTGCAAGTGGTAATGTTGTGTTGTGGGGCAGGCTGAGTATGCTGGTGTGGGCGTAAGTGTGGCAGTGGGAGCAGGAAATGAACGGATGATACAGGATAGACATTGAAAACACTTAGCCGTCCCCACAGCACGAGAAACCCCCCAGCAGAGTGGAAGAGGGGCGTTATCTATGGACCACCCTGTAACCAAAGCAAAAATAATATAAAATGGATGAAATGAAAAACGAAGGATGTCTCTCGAGGTCCACATTCACCGATTTTCTTTTTTTCTCTACTAGCCATGTTCCTGTTCCTCTTCTTGTTCCCCCACCGCAGGAACAAAGGAAAGGAAAGTAGTTGGGTGGGTCAGCAATGTCGCGACCTCCTCATCTGAAGGTCTTGTGATGAGAAGAGGAAATAGCTTAGGTTTTGTGATGAAGATAGGAAGGTCGTCTGGGAGGGTGATATGAGATGTGTGGCTCCTTCTTCTGCGAGTAGGGAGACTTCTGGGCCCTTGGGAATGGACTGTCTAGCTTATGCCCCTACTTGAACACACACACACACATACAAACACACACACACACACACACACACACACACACACACACACACACACACACACAAATACACACACACACACACACACACACAAATACACAAAAACAACAGAATCATATGACAAATAGAAAGCCAGTCTGTGGGATGAGATGTGAATGCGAGCGATGCCATTTGCTGACGTAATTGAGCAGCTGAGACGCAGGAAGGGACTGCCTATTCTATGCCTTGCGTCGGACATACACAGAAGAAAATTAAACCAAGTTAACTAAGCGATTTTACCTGCCTAATTATTTCCCGTTCCTAAAATCCTTTCGCCCGACATCTCTCAAGAAAGGTGAATAAAATGGCCAAGAGTTAGGTAGAATTAAACAAGAGACACTGATAGTAGCCTTTTTTTTTTTTTCATCTGAGGGAACTGGGTCATTCTCACAGCCGAATTTCTAGCCGTGGTTGCATTAATATCGACTAACTTTATGCTCCTAAGCTGATATCTTAAATCGCAAAGTGGCGCGCAAAGCCTAATTTTTTATTATTATTATCCGGAACGCCTGTGATTTTTGCATACTGTCAGCCTGCATCCCATATTATAGAATGCAGTTAGCAACCATATAGGAAGCCCATTTAAGTTCCATCATTGTCCAGTGTCTCAAAAATCGTTAAAATTTTGGGGTCTGCATTCTACTTCTCGATTTCAGGGTTAAACACACGACCATTAGCTACGAAGTAGGAACGAGTCTCCTTGGTTTTCAGTCACTGTCTAAACTTCCTGCTTGTAGTCATTAGACAAACTCGTCGCACCCGCATTAATTGTCTTTTTCAGTCTGTATACCTTGCCTCTGCCTATGTGTCTACGTATCTCGAAGGGAACGTACGTTGATACTGATTCTCCTGTTTCCTTTTTCATGGCAAGAGCAATTTTACAGGCTTGTGGCACTTGGCTCTTCCTTCTCTGTAATAAAATAAATAATACTACACCTGTCCATGAATTAAGCTGAAATTGGCTAAGGATTTCGATAACAAGAAGCGCACTACAATTAAACTACCGTGTTAGGAAAGAAGGAAATGAAAGTAGTTGCTGTGAAGGTCCTAAAAGTTGCCCGCACATCAGCAGAAGGTCTTGTGATAAATTAGTCACTCCTTCCTTCTAATATATGTCTAGGAAGCTGAATGAAAAGCATCTAGTGAAGGTCAGAGTACAGGATCATTAGATTATAATTGTCCAGCAGCGGGGAGAATAAAATCAGACACTCCAATAATCCCTTTGTTTTCATCTGGGAAGGCTTCGTAACCCCATTTAGCTCAGGTGATGGCCAGGTGTACTCAGACTGGAGGAGCAACTTGACTAATAACCAAGGAGACTCATTCCTAGCTCATAACTAAGGCTCATCCAATTTCATTCAGTCACGACCTAGTATTCCTAGTTGCCGGAATCGCCCACTTCTGTCGGATGAAAGTAGACGAGGAAATTACACAGTCCAACCAGGAATAGGTATGTGAAGGTAGTCATGGGGTCAACATTCTAGGACCCTCTCAATTTAAGGTCACACTCAAAGGGCTTTCGGGTGATCCTAACGCCTGTTCCTTAGCGATTTATTTTTCGTATTACATCTCAATATTACACCTCAACACTCAATATTATCTGGTATATTATTGATGGGAACATTGTGATCTGCAGACTAAATAGCAGAGGTACAGGTGCTAAGGGACCTTCTATGCAACTGAGAAAACGACCCTTTATCCGATAGAGGAATCTCGGTTGTGTGTGTGTGTGTGTGTGTGTGTGTGTGTGTGTGTGTGTGTGTGTGTGTGTGTGTCTCTCTCTCTCTCTCTCTCTCTCTCTCTCTCTCTCTCTCTCTCTCTCTCCACCAGATGAGTAAGCCATCACTTATCACACGATCTTAAGATGAAGTAGTAAGAAAACTATCATTGAAAGGAAAAAAAAAAAAACCTCCAGAGCCCGGGTTCAAACCTGCCGCCAACCAGTTTACTACAGGTCATTAAAGGAAGGCGGCGCATCTCTCAGTTAAGACGAGAGGGGAGAACTTTGACCAGTTTTTGTAAGGTGGTGTATATCTGGAACGTCTTTTTTTCTTTTTCTGTGGCATGGGAGTCCTCGTAAAGCATTTTATATAGTGATTTAGTTTGTAGAGGGTGGCCATGAACACCGCTCCACTAGACTCTAACCTGGTGGTACCTTGTCTTGCGTGGACGGCTCAGTCTGCTGGGGTGGGCGTGGGTGAGGCCGTAGGAATAGGAAATAAATAAATGACTCTGGCTGAGCCGTCCCTGCAGCACACGAGAGTCGCCAGGGGAATGTAAAAAGAGTGCTGTATATGAATCACTTTTTTTTTTTTTTTTCACCTTCGCTTGCAGAACATTTTGTGTGTGTGTGTGTGTGTGTGTGTGTGTGTGTGTGTGTGTGTGTGTGTGTGTGTGTGTGTGTGTGTGTGACTCTGGGTAAAGGTTTAAGAGCCTGAAGCATAACCGTCCTACGTACTTCTCCACATGTCACCACTTCGGCGCTATCACCCACCGTCCATATTGATTTTATGCTAGGGCTGTCTCATACAGGACTGGTGTATTGGTATTAAAGGGGGTATTTTTACTACATGCTGCCGGATCTTATGGTAGAGCAGCAAAGTCTGTTTTAACGAAAATCAAATCCGTAAACTGTTCCCTGCCCCAGATAGAATCCGAACCCGTGTCCATTGGGATTGCAGGCCATCTCTCTACCGCCTCGGCCACCACCTCCCAAGTTTGTCTATCTGTCCTTCTGTCTGTATGTCTGTCTGTTAGCAAGATTATGACAAAAATTAAATGGAATTGCTCGAAATTTTGAATATTGATTTAGGACCATCAGAGGAACAGATTATCTATTGGTTGAACATGGTCAAGGGTCAAAGGCAAATCAACTAAACAGCTCTGATCCAATTTTGGCCAAACTTGGTGAAAGGACTGAGGGACAGGGAAGTTTGAAGTGGCTAAAATTTGAAGACACTCGATGGGAAATAAATGTCAGACGGCAAAGTTAAATACGAGGCCTTGTACCTCAAATATGAGAAGGTTGGGTAGCAGAGAGACACAGATTTGAGTCAGTGAGTTCTGTGTCTCCCGAAAAGTTAGAGAAAATAGTGAAACCAAACGCTGTGTCTCTCTCTCATCCAACCTTTCCACCTGTCGCAATGGATCATCTACAGAACACAAATATATTGGGTTCGATTTGGACCACACTTGGCGGACGGATTTAGGGAAAGTTACGGATGATCTGACTCAATATTAAGAGCGTTGAGTCAGAGGTCAGAAGCACAGGGCAGAGTCAAAGGTTCAGTATTGAGAGCTTTCCGGGCGATAAGTAAACACCTTCTGCGTTCGAGCACTTCATCATTCTCGAAACATGGAAACGAATCAGACAGTAAACAGCAGATCAGAGGTGGGCAAGGGGCGTCAGTGCACCGCGTCTACACGATTAGTTTCTGTTTTCCATTATCATACTATAAACACACAGCTGCCCGGGTATTGTGTGGACGAGCATTTAGCGGGTGTTGCACTTCCTGACTGTTTCTTCCTGTGTTTTATATACATGCTTTTAGAATGGACGTAATTTTCATCAGTGAAGGTACTGCATGATGATAAACAAAAGTGTGATACGTAAAATAAATCGCCAGGGAAAAGGTGCCACGGAACTTTCTGTACCACCGAGAATACAGCCCTTGATGTCCGACTCCCACGCTGCTGAGATGGGAAAGTAAGTGAACAGGTTTGTGTGTGTGTGTGTGTGTGTGTGTGTGTGTGTGTGTGTGTGTGTGTGTGTGTGTGTGTGTGTGTGTGTGTGTGTGTTTTAGGTTATTTCCGGTGCTTTTTGGGAGTTTTTGTTTGACAAGTTTCTTTATGAGTTCTTTTTTATCAGTTTGTATGTATGTATGCATGTAAGTACTCTATGTATGTATGTATGTGCTTGTGTGTGTATGTATCGCTTTACCTGTTTATCTAATGCGCGTCCACACGTGTCCTCGAATACGTGTTGCCAATACAGCTGACAACACGTCTGGATCCATGCATGCACCAGAATTTGGACACACATATGCACACATGTTTCAGTGCAGCTTTGAACTCACTTACAATAGAGGTGATAAGTGTGTCCGTACGAGGCAGCTGAGACTTCATCATATGCTGCCATTTTCCTTGTATTTCTGAAACTTGTTCGTAATTGTGTTGTTTACATTTTAGCAGCACGTGTTCCAGCACACCTGAGGACGCGCACTTACCTGCCCGCTGCCCATTCATTTACCAGCACTATAATATCACCTTGACTCCTTTCCACTGTCTTTCGTCCAGTCATAAGAGAATCGTCCACTCACTCGTCCACTGATTCTACTACTTCGTCACTCGTCTAGGATCATTCTTCCACTCACTCGTCCACTAAATCATCCACTCACTCGTCCACCCACTCGTCCACTCACTCGTCCACTCACTTGTCCACTCGTCCACCGTAGTACATTTATTCTAACCTGACAAACATCCCTAACCCCTTTCAGCTCAGTTGATGGCCACGTGTAGTCAGACTGAAGCACTGATTTATCCCTAGTAACCAAGGAGACTCATCCTACTTTTATTTTACTCCTGATACTGTGTGACGAATTTATCAAGTGAGGAAGGACGTCATTCACACAGGAGTTGATGATGATGATGATGATGATGATGAGTATAATGATGATGATGATGATGAGTATAATGATGATGATGATGAGAAAAAGAACAACAGCAAAGACGTAGGATGACTCGGCATAAGGAAAGTGTCACCCATCTCAGAAAGTGGCACACACACACACACACACACACACACACACACACACACACACACACACACACACACACACACGGCAAGAAAAAAGTGGAAATCCCAGCAAAAAAAAATAGCAAGGAGACTAATGACTATGGTGGTCATGGTGGTCGCCTCACTGGAAGCGGGGTCAGGTTTCTCTCTTTCTCTCTCTCCGTAATGTGTGGTGGTATTCTAAGTCATGTTTTTATTGCTGTTTTGGTTCTTGTTTATTTTGTTTTTGTTTGTGGGTCAATTCGAACAATTTGGGTCCAGACTTGGTGGACGGGTTGAGGGGGAGCCAAGGATGGAGTCACTTTAATCTAAGAACCTAAAGGGGCATTTAGAGAGAGCCTTTCGTGCCCAGGTGGTCTAAGGGACGAATATTTGACTCTGACCTGACACGACTTTGAACCTTTGAAATTTAGAACTTTTTGAACTCTAAACATTTGATTTTGACTTAAGAGTGTTCTCAAAAATCGAATCCTACTTTTTTTTTTTCATGGAAGGGAGGGTAGAAGACGCGTTTGCTTGACATAATCACTGGTTGAGGAAAGCGTTAGGAGAAACAAATTGAGGTGGTTTGGCCTTATGGAGAGGATGGAGAGTGGGAGACTGACGAGGAGAGTGTATGTGAGTGAGGTGGAGGGCGAGAGAGGGAGGAGGAGGCCAAGGATGAGATGGGGGGGATGGAGTGGAGAGGTATAAGAGAGAGGGTGTGTGTGAGTTGGGAGCAGGGCAGTGAAATGACCGGGGACAGGGCGACGTGGAGGCGATTTGTTTGTGGCCACCCCGTATGGGATTAAGGCGTCTGGCAATAGTTAAACAGATAGAAATCGCTAAATTGCTAAAGCCAAAACAAGACATTTCCATCCACCCATTTAACACCCATTTTCGTCACTGTTAAAGACACTCTTTCGTTTCCCTAGTTAGTGATATATTCAGTAAAACATTGCAATACACATCATCCATAACTACTGTATATGCGACTTGGTAATTTCGTCTTTTTATGGAATGGCAGAATTAAGGAGCTTTTTACCCTTTACTCTGATATATTTGGTTTTATTCTTGCTATGAAGAAGCCATTGAATTCTGTGTACAGTTGATTATTTTCTTTTTCGAGTAGAAGGGGTTAGACGTGGCTTTCACCGTTACTATGCTCTTTTTTTTAATTAGTTTGGCCTAAAAATGTAATTCTCTCTCTCTGTCTCTCTCTGTCTCTCTCTCTCTCTCTGAAATGCTGAGTCGTAAACGTAGATTAACACTACACTATATTGCCAGTCATCAAGAAGTGCTACGGACAGAACGCAGACCCTAACATTACGCTTCGTGAAATGAGATGCAAAACAAGGAAATGCCGAGCCAAAATAAGGAAAGAAAAAGCACACCAGGAAGATACCAAGAAGTTCTCAAAATCTGAATATAATGATCTACAAATGGGAAATAAATAAGATGAAAGCAATACGTAATAAGAGAAAAGCAATACGTAATCAGGGGATGAAATACGTGAAGGTATAGACATGTCCTTTTTTTAAGCAAGAAAGAAGGAACCAAAGGCCAGGAGGGCGCAAAATTGTTCCCTCCAAGAAAAAACAAAAACAAGATGACAGTTCAGTGGCGGAAAAAGAAAATGCAACGGCTCTACCTCCTTCCCACAGCACTTCTTCGTGACTAGCACCATATTTCACTGTCTTGTTGCAGCTCAGCACTCGAGATGGACAGAAGGCAATTTTACGTCTACTTAAAATGAACAGAGTATAGACATGATAAAGATGAGAAAGCTCCCTAACACCTTTTACTAAGCGATTTATTTTGCTTGTTACGCCTCGCTGTCCTATTCTGTGTTACATGAATCCTTCAAACATCGCCATATTCTGCATAAATAACAAAAAAATATAAATCAGCCATATCCAAAAATAAATCGCTGAGGAAGAAGTGTTTGGGAACTTCTTCGATGCAGTGACAGGGTGAAAACCTATCTTTATTAAACCTTGCAGTGTTTGAATAATATATATCAATTTTCTGGCAGCCATCACGAAATAGTATGGCTCAAGTGAAAGGAACTGTTGCAAGAGTAAAAAGATGTAGTAGATCATGAAACTACTTTATTACACACACACACACACACACACACACACACACACACACAGGCTGCCTCGTTGCCAAATCAAAACTCTTCCAGGTGTAGAAATTGCTTTATCACACACACACACACACACACACACACACACACACACACACACACACACACACACACACACACACACACACACACACACACACACACACACACACACACACACACACACACACACACACACACACTGCCTCGTTGCCCAATCAAAACGCTTTCGAGTTTGGATGTGTGGAATCTGGACCCCACGACACCATCAATTTTTGTCAGTAACAGCCCCACCAATTCGTCCATTAGGTCCTTTCACCTCGATGACGCAAAGTTTGTTATATATTGGCTTGTTTTTGCTGATTCCTGACAATTTTATTCAGTTTAGGAAAGATCTCTCGTCCTGAAGGGGTCATGAAATCAGCTAACATTTCCAGTTCCGGTTGTCTCTCTTTAGCTTTATAAAATCCTATTGTTGTCTGTCTGTCTGACCAAGTAGACCCATCAATCGCAGGCAAGCAACCGCCTCTACAGGGTTGTCCTGTGATGATTATATGGTTACCACCCAGCGCTGTAAATAGTGTCCTGAGTTACGAAAAACAATTAGACCTGTCACTCAGTGTAGAGCCACCTGAAGTGGAAAGCAGCGTAATAAAAAGTGACTGAAAAGAACAGGAGGAGTAGAAAGAAAGGAGAGCTGAGACAGAATGAGAAAGGGAAAGGAAGAAGTAGACAGCATTACATCAAGTGAGTGGATGATAGTCGCCACCACATACCACCAGTCAAATCCTGTGAATGAAAGGCTAACCTCTCCATCAAGAAAGAATAACAAAATAAATAATGAAAGACGTCACAGTGTTGAGGGGATTAGTGTAGGCAATATCCAGTCTATAACTTCATCCTGCAGTCCACCTGAAACACTTCTAAATAAGCAAAGAACAACAATAAATAAACAACAAAGACGACAACACCAACATAGGCAGCAACAAAATCAACAACGACGACAATAATAATAATAATAATAATAATAATAATAATAATAACCACAACCCCTGCATCTTCAAAAATAATCACATGTAAACAGAAGAAAATCGTCAGTAGTCACCACGAGTAAAGCAATCTACGTGGTCATGCAATAAAGAGATCAAGCCTGCCACTCTCCAGACCATCAGAGCGTCACTTGCCGACACTTGCAACACGGGGAAGTAATTCTGGAAAGTGTCCTTGAGCACCAAACGCCTCTCGTGAAACAATAAGATCCATGTTTACAGTCATGAGGTGTGCATTTGACTCATGGAAAAGTTACCCCTTGCTCACATAGATCTTACCGTTTTCTTCTCTCTTTCTCTCTCTCTCTCTCTCTCTCTCTCTCTCTGATAATACAAACGCCCCTCAACCACTTCCCCATCCCCCAAAGGGAGGATAGTAGACTGCAAAAGGACAGATTCAGCCTGTAGTCCACTGGGTTCACGTTTCGGAAGAGACTGGGGTTGCAACTACTACTACTACTATAACCAGCCATACCATGACCACTAACACTATTACTACTACTACTACCGGTACTACTACTACCACAATTACTCGTACTACTACTACTACTATTATCAATACTACTACCACAACCACCACCACCACTACTATTACTACCACTACTACCACCACCACTACTACTACTACTAATACTAATCGTCTGGATGAAACAAAAACACAGTACGTCATGGGCTCAAAATCGTCTTTACTTGGGGTGTTTTTGGCTGAGTAAAATCGTCTGGAGGTAGTAAACACAGGATAAGAATTGCGTCATCGGAGTGAAGGGGCTAATTAAGGAACCCACCATTGCATATACAGACCTTTATTACTTATTTGCTGCTTTACCAAAAATGTTACTTTTATGAGCGACGTGTGTGACTGGGAAAAAAAATGGCTCACACACACACACACACACACACACACACACACACACACACACACACACACACAATAAAGTTTACACAAGAAGTCATGCAGGAAAATAAGAACAAGGTCTGGGGAAATTAGAGCACTCAATAAACCAATTAATTCTCTGAGATGGTTTGCCCATGTGGAGTGGATGGAGAATGAGAGACTGACTAGGAAAGTGTATGTGAGTGAGATGGATGGGGGGGAGGGAGAGGAGGGGAAGACGGAGAATGAGATGGAGGGATGAGGTAAAAAAGTATGTGAATGAGTGTGGATGGGAGTAGGCGAAAAGGCAGTCAGGCGGTAGAGGATGGGGTGACATGTAGGCGGTTCGCTTGTGGCTACCTCTTGGAGACAGACAGATAAACAGACAGACAGATAGATAGATAGGTAGACATATGGACACACAGACAGATAAATACATAGACAGGTAGACACACAGACAGACAGATAGATAGACAGACAGGTAGACAGATAGATAGGCAGACAGTTAACGATTCACGATTTTTTTTGGTGCTTTTTTTACTGGAAGAAGTTAAAATGGTATCATCTTAAAATATACTCTGTTCACTTCAACTAGGCGTAAAATTGGCACCTGGCTGCCTTGAATGCTGAAGCTGTGTCACTAATTTAACACGATAATACTGTGATAGTAACCAAGGAGTTTTATAAAAAGGATAGAGAGCCGTGATATATAATGTATATATATTTTTTTCTAGCATTGCGCTCCGGGAAATTTGTTGGAAAAGGACGAAAATCCCATCCAAATTAAAATAAACAAACTACAGTATATACTGCAGATTCATTTCTTTAACGAAGGAAGAACCCAAGGCTTAGAGTAGGGGATGCTTGTACTAAATAAAACAGGAAGAAAAGAGGGCCAAATTCAACAGTCCTTCAGTTTCCGATACGCTGACACATTATGGAGGTCATAGGCAGTGGGAATGGCAGACTGAGGTAGACCATCCCAGAGCTGACCAGTTTATGCACGAAGGAGTGAGGATGACGACTGACTCTTGCATTAAAAAGCTGGACAGAAAACGGGAGAGGATGTGTAGGCAGAAGTGTTGCGTGCCCTCCGTAATGGAGTAGGAATTCATGCAAAAAATTCAGAGGAGCAGCTATCAGAACAACAGCGTCAGTAGAGAGACATATATGCAACACTGCAGCGAAGAGGGAGAGGTTAAAGGGAGTCAGTGAAAGGAGAGCTGATGAGATGAAACCCTTTGATTCTACCCTGCATAGAAGAGCCGTATGTGGTGAGTGCCCCATACATACGAACCATATTCCACACAAATAAGACTACATGGAGTCTTCAGCACATCGAACTATGTCCTGTTCACTTTACCTTGCCCTAAAATTGCCATCCCTCCATCTTGAATGCTGAGTTATAACAGATGAACACTAGAATGTGATGCTAGTCAGAAAGAAGTGCTAGAGAAAGTATGCAGAGTCACAGTACTGCCTTTTTCTACCAATGAACTTCGCGAATTAAGCTGCGAAAGGGTGAAATTTTGGGCCAAGTTAAAGTGAATGGCCTATAGCGAATAACACATTAAACTTATTAAGATTTCGAAGCATGTAAATAGAACATACACTAGATACACAGAACAAGAAGAAGGAGCATTCAGGGAGCGTAACACCCGGGACACACTTTTATGACTTTACTCTGATCTTTACTTTCATCCTGTTAATATCGAATGACTTTACTTTTGCCTGACCCTTAACACTTCCGCTATTTCTAGTCCAAGTCAGATGGAAACTGTACGAGTTGACCTTGCTCCGTAATCCTGACCTTTGACCTTTTCATGTGACCTTGATCTTTGGCTCTAATAAAAAACGACCCTCTTTATCCTTCCTTTGTCCCGAACCCTTGCACAAAGTTTGGTCAAAAAAAAAAAAAAATGACCTCTCCATGTGATCTTAACCTGCTGACCTGTTTTCAGAAGCCATAGGTCTACCTCTTGCTTGATCCTCAACCCCTCCACTTAGGTTGGCACGTGAAATCAAAACTTTCACACAGACACACACTGTTTGAACACATACAAAACACACACACACACACACACACACACACACACACACACACACGCGCGCGCGCGCGCTGAGTAAAACATAACCCTCTCTCATGCCTTCTGTGCGCACGAGTGTAAAAAATAAAACGCCCTGACATTGAAGAGACTGACTGGCCTCCTTCACCACGACCCCACTGGCATGAGTGGGTGTTTTTCAGTATTTAAAGCAGGTTTGGGCTGCCTTGCACACGCCCTAAAGTTAAATATGGACATGTATATTGTACTAGGAAAAAAAAATGATGTTCTCCCTTGGCCAACACACACACACACACACACACACACACACACACACACACACACACGCACGCACGCACACGCAGTCGCATCCCTGACTAGGTGTTAAATACGATCATGCAAACTATAGTAAAGGAAAACATTATGACACTCGTCCCTTTAAAAAAAAAAAATGCACATCCCTAACCCTGAAAAAGTTACACACACACACACACACACACACACACACACACACACACACACACACACATACACTCGCATCCCTAACTAAGAGTTAAATACGACCATGCATATTGCTGTAAAGAAAAACATTGTCTTGACACTCCCTCTCAAAAAAAAAAAAAAAAAAAAAAAGGTATACCCTTACCCCGAAAAAGTTACACACACACACACACACACACACACACACACATCTCGTAACTACAATTACTGCACATTGTCACTACACTTCCTTGGTTTAAACGGGCGAAGACTTTCACCCCTTTTGCAGCTTACGTCTCAGAGCTCAGCGGCGGAAAAAGACGATACTACGGCTCAGTATCGTCTCCATAGCAGTTCTTCGTGACTAGCACAATATTCTAATGTTAACCTATTGCTATAGCTGGACGGAAAAAATGAAGAGATGAGAATTTTACGCCAAGTTAAGTGAACAAAGGAAAATCAAGTAATTTCTGTGATGATTCGATTCTTCTCTCACGTATGCACTGAATCTCGGGAACCAATACTCTTTTTACTCTAACTTGGCCTAAAATTGCCGTCCAGCCATCTTGAATGCTGTGTTGAAGAGGTAGATTAACACTAGCAGGATAGATTTAGTCACGAAGAAGTGCTATGGCAAGGATAGAGCTATAATACTGTCTGGCTAGCACTGAATTAGGAAAGCTACACAAGGACGAAAATCTGGGCTAAATTAAGGTAAAAGGACTTTAGTTTGATTAATATACTTTTTTTTTTCCCCTACAAATACAGTACAGTTTTAAAGTCTCTCTCTCTCTCTCTCTCTCTCTCTCTCTCTCTCTCTCTCTCTCTCTCTCCACCGCGCATCAACACACGCACACAACTCATGATCAATTTCCCCTCCGTTTGATGATTTATGTCTGATCGCTTGCTTGTAAAATCAGTAAAAATATAACTAGAAGGCTGAAATTGGAACACAACACTTTATAAGACCATTTTATTATTATTATTATTATTATTATTATTATTATGTGTATATTAACCCCTTCAGTACGAGGATGTTATTTGGTATCAGGAAACAGCCCGGAATCATAGGTGCGTAACGTGTCCAATCTCTCTCTCTCTCTCTCTCTCTCTTGACTTTTTTTTCTTTTAATGCCACTGGATGACAATGTTCATGACAGTTTTAAAAAATAATAGAAGTTATGATTGGCCGAACGGGATAATAATAATAATAATAATAATATAATAATAATAATAATAATAATATTATTATTATTATTATTATTATTGTTAAATGTAATATGCAAAATACAGGCTGGTCCATATATTACACATTCCATGTCTTGCGTGTTGCTGGGACGGATTGTTTAATATTACTTTGCATTTATGTGTAATGGAACTCGGCCTAAAATTACCATCTCTATTTTGAATGCTGAGGTTAGGCAATAGATTAACACTAGAATATGATACTAGTCACGAAGAAGAGCCACGGAAACGAATGGACAGCCGTAGGATTGTCTCATTCTGCCACTGAGCTACGTGAAATAAGCTGTAAAAGGATGAAAATCTGGATCAAGTTAAGGTGAAATGAGTATAGTTTTCCTACAACAATTTTCTATATCATAACCCGTCTAGAAATTCCACGAACCTGCCAAAATATCCTCTCTTCCCACACCAGCAGACTGAGCCGTCCGTGTCTTCCCTACATCATCTTTCTTACTTCCTATAACCCGTCTAGAAATTCCAGGAAGCTGCCAAAATATCCGCGCACCCCACACCAGCAGCCTGAGCCGTCCCCGCAACACTCAAGAACTAGAATGCGAAATTTATAGGATGCGCCCCGGGATAAATGGCTAAGTTGCTGGTGTTACGGCCCTAGGTTCAACTCAAATGTGAACCCGGTGGATTGCAGGCTTAATGTGCTCTTCTGTACTTATAAATCACTAAGACCGCGTCATAAGGCGAAAGTCTGCCCTAAATACACAGGAGCGAGTCACAGTTCCTCATGCTCGACCTAACCTGAGTCATAGCTAAATTAGACACCTCCCGAGTTGGTACAGCGCTTCGGACGCGGTTAATGACTATCACAAAGGTAAACATGGCAGCCGCACCACAACAACAAATTCGCAAGTCAACCAAGACGTTTTCGTGACAGGAAAGATGTGCTTAATGAGCTAAGTGATGCAGAACTGGTAAAGAGATACCACTTGGACCGTGCAGGCTTAATTCTTGTGACAGATTTGGTGCGGGAGACCCTGACAAGACCAACGGCGAGAAACAAGGCTCTCACGCCAGAAACGAAAGTTATTTTCGTGTTGCGTTACCTAGCTTACCTTGCAACTGGAAAAATGCAACTTTGTAATGGTGACGGCCACTTGTGAGTTTCTCTATCGTTCTGTTGGAGTTCTCCATGCTGCTGGTGGCGGTGGTGGTGTTTGTTTACAGTATGGTGTGGTGAGGCAACATGTCCTCGTCCACAGTAAAACAAAGTGGTAAATAAATAATTCCTAAAACTTGACATTGTTCAGTGAATTTTTCGCTGAAAGCTTTTAAGAAAAATATTATAGTAATTTTTACATTTTTTGTTACGTGTTTTCTCTGCTTTATTGTTTTTGTGTATTTTTCTTTAATTTGCAACTCCCAAGTGCTACATATAGCAAACCGCTATCTCAGCAGCTTGTGATTTTTTGACCTAACAAGTCTCGACTTTGTTATGATGAGCTGCTCCTTAAGTCTCACATTTCTGACCTTCACCTAACTATGATGTAGGTTTTTATAAGTACGGCCCATGATCCCGTATTCTCGCTGGTTGAAGCAACTTCCTAAACACCACTTCCTTGGCGATTTATTCTTGGATATGGATGGTTAATAACCTCTTGTACATTACCTATGCAAAAATGGCGACATCAGGAGGATTTCTGTAACACAGTAGAGGACAGAAAAGTGGATTTTTTTGCAATAACAGAACAGAAGAAGGAAACACATATGAATGATAAAACAAATTCATACACCACATTACAGCCGTCCACCATTCATAAAAAATCTGTAACAGTTGGACTTGAAAAAGCAAAATAAATTGCTTAGGAAAAGATGTTAGGGAGCTTCCTCAACGTGCCCTGCAGACCATACTCTTTTGGAGAATGAGGAGGGAGATGAGGGAGGGAAATGAGGGAGGGAATGAAGGAGGGAAATGAGGGAGGAAAATGAAGGAGGGAAATGAAGGAGGGAGATAGGGAGAGAGTTGAAGGAGGGAAATGAGGGAGGGAGTTGAGGGAGGGCGATGAAGGAGGGAAATAAAGGAGGGAGATGAGGGAGGGAAATTAGGGCACTTGAGCCGCCTGGAAATATCAGTTCCACCACGTGAAGGCGTCCCCCTCCAACACCGAACCTTGAAGTTGTAACAAGAAAAATAAATCGCTATGTAGGAGGTGCTGAGAGCCTTCTAAACACATGAGAATGTGATCTTAGAATTGCACAGGTCATCAAATTGTTTTAGCAAGTGGGGTAAAACGATTTCTCTTTTCACCTTCTCAAAACTAAGAATCCAAGCATCGCTGCACTTACACGTAGCCAGGCTGAACGTGTGTGTGTGTGTGTGTGTGTGTGTGTGTGTGTGTGTGTGTGTGTGTGTGTGAGAGAGAGGGGGGGGAGCAAGGAGGTGGGAGAGGATGTGGATAAGGATGAGGGTGAAGAGATGGAGGAGGAGGAGGAAAAAAGAAAAGTAGAGGAAAGAGATGGAGGAAGAAAAAGAGAAGGAATGCTGTACTGCTACCTATCGACCACATGAGGGTCACTAAGGCATATGTCTGGCAACCATCGATGTTCTGTCCAGGTCCCCAATACTACAGGTGATGGAACGGGGACAGGGGGGAAGCAAACTTTATAACAGAGTCTTATCTGGGTTCTTTCAAATGAGGATTGGGTGCGCTAACCAATACCCCCCCCCTCTCCCTCTCTTTCTCTCTCTCTCTCACACACACACACACCAGCAGAGGGCTCCCTAACAGTCTTCACACGTCACTACTTGGGCACTAATCCTCACAGCCCATTTTTGCAGGAAGCTAGAGATATCTCACTTATAATTTGTTTGGTGGTACGGTACTGTAGGCAGGTCTGGGGTGTAACTATCCTGAGATGAGGAAGTTCAGCTATTTTGTTCTTCTTGTTGTTATGCAATTTTATTCAGATTGGGAGTGGTTGTTCATCATCTTGTGGTCAATAACTTGCTGGCAGTCTATCTATCTATCTATCTGTTTATCTATCTATGTATCTACTTATCTATAGCCAGACGCATTAATCCCTTAAGGGGTGACCACAAACATATCACCTCCATGTCACCTTGTCTTCTGCCATTTGGTTGCCCACTAACTTACACACCCCTGTCTCATATACCTTTCCACTCCATCCCTCAATCTCATCCACCGTCTCTCCCTCCCCCTCTCCCCTTCCACCTCATTCACATACACTCTTCTAGTCAGTCTCTCTCCATCCTCCTCACATGGCCAAACTTTCTCTTATTACGTTAACGCTTTCAGTAATACGCTAGTAATGCCTTTCATTCAATTTTCAAAGATAGTTTCACTCACACCACTTCCATATAGGTTAAAATCACAACAGCTACATTTCCTCACATAATCCCACAACCCTAGACAACATGGATTCCCACATACTACTCTTTGATGATATTTCCTTCTATAGTGCATTCGTTTGACAAAGATCCCTAACCATTTTTAGCTCAGTTGATGGCCAGGTGTAGTCAGGTAAGATGATTTATGTGACTCTTGTGCGCTTATTTTAACTTGACAAAGATCTGTAACTGTATTAAGTACTGTTGATGAAAAGCCTGTAGTCAGAGTGGAAGTTGGACCTGACTAAAAGGCGTTTGTTTTTACGAGACGAAGACTCCTCATCCCATTCAGATCACTGGATGGCCAGGCATAGGCAGACTGGAAGCTTGATTAGACTGTAACGTGTTTGTTGTGACCTGGCGAAGATCCCTAACCCCTCTCAGATCAGTTGATGATTGTAGTAATATTGGAGGGTTGATCTGACTACAGCGTGTTTGTTCTACCGCGGCAAAGATCCCTAAATCATTTTAGCGAAGGAAGTTGAGGAAGACTGAGACTCAGGAAAGTTGATCTACCTTGAAAATCCATGTGTAGTCAAGAGGCGTGAATCTAAGCCTCTCTCTTTCCGTATAGTTTGACATGATCTCACTATAGTACATTTGCACTAACCTGACAAAGATCCCTAACCCCTTCCAGTTCAGTTGATGGCCAAATGTAGTCAGACTGGAGGGCTAATTTGACGTGTATCCAAGGAGACTCATTTCTACCGCTAACTAAAATCCTATTTATTTTTTTGCAACCACGACTTAGTATTTAGGCTATCCTTAGAAACTTCTCCTCCTTTAGTCACAAAATATCTGAGAAAAAAATGACTTTTTTGTTTCTAAGGACAAAGACAACAGCCATATGCAAAACATTTTATTCCAACCACTGTACTCGTGCTAACATGGTGCGTAACGTTATAGTGTTGCTGTTGAGGTCTCAGGCTTATATGGGTGCGAACCCAGTGGACTGCAGGCCTAGAGCTGCCCTTCTCATACAGTCCACCATCCTTTCGGGGGACAGCGAGCTGAGGAACGTCTGTATAACCCAGCAGTGGAGCCGCCTGGTCATATCGGAGCCACCACATGAAGACGTCCCTCTCCAACAAGAAAACTAAAGAAACCAATACACCTCACTCTAGTCCTGGGTTTCAAGAACGACCCTCAAAATTTCAAAGCTTGTCTACACCTTCGTACACCCAGTTTTTGAGCCTTTCACTACGATGACGCCTGTTTTGTATCATTTGGCTACCGTCAGACTATGCTACTCAGTTTAAGAGAGAGATTTTGAGCTGGGGGAGGTACATTGAAACTTCAGTAATCCTTTCAATACACAAGAATCACCCATATGCTCAATAAATCACCCATGCTCAATAACTGAATCCATAAAATCACGCAATCACTCAATCAAACCACTCACTCAGTCAAATCACTCAATCACTCAGTCAAATCACTCAATCACCCAATAAAAATCATCTGGAACCAACAGGCATAGAGTCGTATTCTAGGCATAAAAGCTTTCATTGCACCTCCTCCTTAGCGATTTATTTTGCATATTACTCCCCGTCATTCTCTGGTGTGTTATTGAAATCGTCTTAATACTGACATAGATAAATAGATAGATAGATAGATAGATAGATGGATAGACATGATGTTTAGTAGCCATAGTCGTATCCATAGCCAGGCTTAGCTCCATAGCCGTAGTCAGGTTTAGGGCAGACTGTTTTATAACTCTGCTGAGTGTGAGTGACCGTATAGTACTTGGGCACGTACTCCGTCTCGTACTGGGTGTGGTACTGGGGCACGGTCTTGGTGATGTACTGGGGCTCGTACTGGGTCTTGTACACCGTTTCATAAGCCACCTGGGTCTTGTACACGGTCTGGTAGTGGGTCTGAGTCACGTACTTGGGCACGTACTCTGTTTTGGTCACGTACTCCGGCACGTACTGGGTCTTGTACTGGGTCTGGTACTGGGTTTGGTATTGGACTTGGGTCTTGTACTGGGTCTGGGTGATGTACTTGGGCACATATTCGGTCTGGTACTGGGTGTGATATACGGTTTTGTACACGGGTTGGTAGATGGTGGTGGGGATGTAACGCTCCTTGTACACCGTATTGTACACCGGTACCTGTGTGGAGAGAGAGAACAGATTACAGGTGAGGATTTTAGAAAGGTACAGATTACAGGTGAAAGGTACAGATTACAGGTGAAAGGTACAGATTGCAGGCGAAAGGTACAGATTACAGGTGAAAGGTGAACGGTACAGATTACAGGTGAAAGGTACAGGGTGCAGATTACAGGTGAAAGGTACAGATTACAGGTGAAAGGTACAGGGTGCAGATTACAGGTGAAAGGTACAGGGTGCAGATTACAGGTGAACGGTACAGATTACAGGCGATAGGTACAGATTGCAGGTGAAAGGTACAGATTACAGGTGATGATTTTAGAAAGGTAAAATTAATATAGTGTTATTTTCTAGGTTAATTCTCATATTTTTTTCTGGACTACAGTGCGTTTACTCTAACTTGGTAAAGATCCCTAAGCCCTTTCAGCTGGTGGCCAAGTGTAGTCAGACTGGAGGGTTGATTTGACTCATAACCAAGGAGACTCTTACCTCCTAACTTAGACTCGTTAAATTTCATGCACCCACGACTTCGTATTAGTTGTGAGAGTTGCCCAGTTTCGCCAAGTGAAAACAAACGGACTATAGAAATATTTAATGCGACTCACCTCCTGGTACTTGGTTCTGTACATAGTGACGTAGTGTGTCCGTGGGTAGCATGGTGCGGGTCGGTAGCCGTAGGTTGGGTCTGCCACCACCACCGCTGCCAACACTGTCACCACGCCTACCACCACACACCACGCTGACATCATCTGCCGCGGGAGGGATTTTTCTCACCTTGAAATCGTCTGGAGTTCGGCAATATAAAAAAGCTGTGCATCCGTAGTAGCAAAATGGCTGGGATGTCTTCTCTCATGCATTAAATCGTCTGATATTAAAGATAGATGTATTGAAACAGCTGGGAATACCTTCATCTGTATAAATTATTGCCTTGCGCTATGCTGAGTAAAATACATAAGCCCCTGTGTTCTGGGAAAGAGGTAGGATTCTGCTCTGCTGAATAAAATCGTCTGGTGTGAGAGAGATTATAAAGCAGGGCATCCATACCAGCGACCTTCCTGCTTCCATTAACCCCACACACTTAGTGACTTTGTACAGTATCCTTATTTGTGTGTGTGTGTGTGTGTGTGTGTGTGTGTGTGTGTGTGTGTGAGGGGGGGGGTCAACACATACACCTCTTAACAATGTGGAATAATTTGCTTTGCGCCTTAATTTCCCTCCCCTCACTCTTCCTTCAGTATCTCTTCGCTGTCATCTTAATCATCCTGTACTGTCCTTACTTCATTCGTCACCGCTCTCCTCTCGTTCTCTCCCATTACGGCGGACACACAGCACCCGTCTAACAACACACCCTCGCTTTTTTTTTTTTTCCTGTCTGTATCTCTAATTCAAAACATTATCATTATTGTCAGTTAGTCACGTATAAAACTAGTCTTTATCTTCTGTCTGTCTTTCCCTTTGCCTATGACCTCCAGGTTTTGAAATGCAGTTGTTCAGCCAGTTAGAAATGGACGGATCTTTATTTCGCCCTCCTTTTTCTTTCAAATTTCTTCAGGGGCAGATTTTCGTAGACTTCCATAATATTTCTGGCAAGCGAAAAAAAAAAAAAAATGAAAGAAAAAAGGAAAAGGGGTGAGTTTAGATATTTTGTAAAGCCTTCCACACCTTCAGTTCCTCTTATATGAACAAATTCAGAAGGTGCAAAGCTGAAAAATTAATATCTATGGGTCTATTGCGGGGAAAATTATAGTTTCTCTCAGGTATTTAAGTCGTCCAGTGTTAGGCGGAGTAGGAGTAGTAGTAGTAGTAGTAGTAGTAGTAGCAGTAGTAGTAGGAATTGTTGTTGTTGTTGCTGTTATTGTTATTGTTGTTGTTATTGTTGTTGTTGTAGCCCCAGGTTCATCTGAAATGTGAACCCAGTGGAATGCAGGCTGAAACTATCCTCCTGCAGTCCACCATCCCTCTTTTGGGGGATACGGAGAGAATCGAAGGACATTTGTACAACCGGGAAGTGGAGCCACCCAGTTTTATCGGTGCCACCACTTGAGGGCGTCCCTCTCCAATTAAAAAATACAAGTACAGCAAAAGGGACTTTTTTTTTCATTTTTTTTTTTATGCAAGGAAGAAAGAACCAAAGGCCACAAGGACCCATAAAAGAAGCACTACATGAAGAAACAATCGAAGAAGAAGGAGTCAATGAAGAAACCACAGAAGTAAGAACCAAGAAAGAAGAAACGAAGAAAGAAGGAGCCAAAGGCTGAACAAAGTCGTCTAGTGTTACTTCAAGTATGATACCAAACTGCACACCAAGGGAAGGGATTACTTGACAGAAATATTAACCCACTTAACTACTGCGATTACTCTCATCTTGGTGAAATCGTCTTGCACGCACACTCACACACACACACACACACACACACACACACACACACACACACACACACACACACACACACACACACAATCACACACTGGATCACACACGCACAATCTCAAACTCGGTCACACACACACACAATCTCACACTCGATCACACTCACACACTCAAGACCATCTGAAGAAAGTGAATGGAGGTGATGGAGGTCAACTTTCGCCACCTTCCCGAGTCATATATCTGAAGTGGGTAATGGCGAGATTGTACAAAGAAAATAAATGGGAGAAAAAGTGTAGAGCAGGATTTTTTTTTTTTTTGCTGCAGTGCTTTAAAAATTGCAGGATGATTGACACGTGCGAGTATTTTGTGTGTGTGTGTGTGTGTGTGTGTGTGTGTGTGTGTGTGTGTGTGTGTGTGTGTGTGTGTGTGTGTGTGTGTGTGTGACCTCCCGAAGAAGCTTAACACTTTCAACTCATATGACTGTCAGGTGTAGTTAGAGTGGAGAGTTGATTTGACTAGTAACCAAGGAGATTCATTCCCACCTCACAGGTAAGACCCATCGTCCTTATGCAACAAAAATTTAGCATTGGAGTACCCCAGTTCCGTCAGATGGAAAAAAAATGACTAGAATAGCACACGGATCTGCTCTTCCGTATCCGTTCGTGTTAGGCCCATCTCTTCGACGGGAGAGTGACGGCCAAAATTAACGCTTCCCGATGCTAACAAAGTACGAATAAGAACGGGGTCTCTTTTCATCTACCCCTCTTTCTTTTCTGCTTCTTTATTTATTTATTTACGTATTTATGTATATATTTATTTATTGGTTAGAGGAGGCTGTGTCAGATAACCAGCGTCCGGATTCACGAGCATATTATTCCTTGTCGAAACTCATTTTCATTTTTTTTTTTTTTTTTTTGCAAGAACCACAAGATGCATTGAAAAAAAAAAATCTCCTTCCCTCGCCCCTCCTGTAATTTCCCCCTTGTTACTAATATTTTTTTCTTTTCTTTTTGGAGGAAGGACAAGACTTAGGAAGATTCTGCTCCCCCCCTTTGTCCTTCCTGGGAAAGAAATCACACTTACGACAAAGATCTGATCGTAAGTGTGTGGATGCCGTGACTTCGTGTTCTAGGGGAAGGTTGGGACTTAGAAAAAAACTGATTATGTACCGTAATGACCCCCGTGTTGTCGATAGGTGTAAGTATTGGTCAGTCTTCTTCTCCGTACCGCTTCACCCCGAGGACGTCATCTTTATATATCACTTCTTCCAGACGATTTTATTCAGCTTAAGGGAGTACACTATTTCCCTCTTTGTTTTCTTCTTCTACTCTCTCTCTCTCTCTCTCTCTCTCTCTCTCTCTCTCTCTCTCTCTCTCTCTCGTAGTGAAGGAGTTAAATGGGCTACTTCCGACGCCTCTGGTCCTTACATTCCCCCAGGCTAAGTAAAATCAAGAAAATGTTAAGCTAAAATGTACAAAATAAATCACTAAGGAACAGGTGCGACGAATCCTCCCTTTACGGGGAATTTAATAAGTAAATCACGTCCTGGGGCTCAAAGGGTTAAGTCCCACAGGTGCTCAGATCCAGATGGGATGAACACAAAAATACGAGAGACGAAAAGTGTTGGAGAAAGTGACGATTTGAGAGATTAGTCGCCATACTTACGGTAACAACAATAACAGTGATAACGAGGGAGTGGTGAACGAAAATTAGTAGTAGTAGTAGTAGTAGTAGAATTAGTAATGGTAATAGGAGTAGTAGTTGTTGGTGGTGATGGTGGTGGGAGTGGTGGTGTTATTGTTGTTATTGTGCTGTTGCTGCTGCTGTTGTTATTGTGTTATAATTGTTGTTGTTGTGGTCCCAGGTTCATCCGAACGTGAATCCAATGGTCTGCCGGCTGAAAATACACTTCAGCTTTCCACCATCTTCCTTTCTGCGGATAGGAAGGGAGTTAAGGGATGTTTGTACAATCGGCAGTGGAACCTCCCTTTATGTCGGTGCCACCCCGTGAAGGTGTCCCTCTCCAGCACCCAGTTTATTCTTGCTGCCTCCTAACGATTATATTATGGCCTTTTTCTTCTTCATTTGGTCCAGATTTTTTGTCCATTTGCAGCTTATTTCACGTAGCTCAGCGGCAGAATAAGACAATACTGTGGCTCTGCATGCTACCCATAGCACCTCTTCGTGACTTGCATCATCTTCCAGCCTCCCTACTTCCTTTCCATGCCACTTCTTCGTGACAAGCATCATTTTCTAGTGTTAATCAGTCGTTACAGTTCTGGATTCAGGATGGAAATATGGCAAGTTTAGGCCAAGTTGCAGTAAAAAGAGTACAGGGAGAAACATTTTTCCTAATCGGTCTCTGAATCGAACCTGTGTCTTTTAACTGTAAGCTGGACTTGCACTACTGATTCCTCTCGATCCAGAAGAAGTAGAATTATATAAATACCTATCGACTACATGAAGGATGGCAAGATAACCAGTTCTAGCCATGTTCCAGTCGTCGCTTAGAGAAAGACCCATAGTAATCGTAGTCCATTAAAATCACCAATTATACAACCAATCGGCCTACATTTCTCAGTCAGCATTGTGTTCTGCCTTTGTAACACTCATTCCTCCTCAAACCACGGAGAGTATCATTCTTTGTCATACCCTTTTGTTGTGTTCTTCATACTCCTGTCACAAAATCAATTCATACAGCACCTTCCAGTGTCACAGTTTGCGGGGAAGTATCAGCAAACTTGTCCACCTGTATGACCGGCCCCAGAATCGAACCCAGGTTTTTTCCGTTCTTAGTCTTTTTTCTTCAGGCCTATCTTTCTTTTTTTCTCCTATGGCGCCAGGTGGTTAAGTGATTAGAATGACCCAAATGGAGTCAAATCCTCGCTTTACGAAATGGGTCTTACTCGCCAATAGACGGCTGGAGAGTTTTCTATTATGTCATCAAGAGCATAGTCTGTCATCACCTACTTCTAAAATTTCAGAACTACGTGAGCCTAGCCCCGGACACCTACGATATACCATGAAAGAGTAATACGGAACTGCCTGTTACTGTTGCTTACATGTACGTCTCTGTCTCCTTGTGTGTGTGTGTGTGTGTGTGTGTGTGTGTGTGTGTGTGTGTGTGAAATCCTACCTGCCTCATGCATAACACTTGGATAAAGAATTTCGTGTTATTAGTGTGCAAATAAAAGTGACTCATCTCTTACGCATTCTCGTGCTTTTTTTTCTTCAAGTGTGTTTTTTTTTTTTCCTGTTTCTGAATCCTAGTCAACTCATCTATTAGTGGGATTTAAGATTGAGATGATTATGATGGTGATAATGACAGTGATGATGGTGGTGATAGTGATAGTGATGATCATGATGCTGGTAATGAGTGATAATGGTGGTGATGATAAGGATGTTTGATAGTGATGGCAACGATGATGAAGGTGATGGTGATGGTGATGATGGTGACGATAATGTTGGCAGTGATGGCGATAATGATGGTGGTGATAATGTTGATAATGATGGTGATAATGATGGCGATGATAATAATGGTGATGATGATGAAAATATTGATGGTGATGGTGATAATGATGGTAAGGATAATGACAGCGATAATGATGTGATGATAAAGACGCTGATGGTCATGGAAGATGATGATGATAATGGAAATCGAGTGTTGCTATTACTGTGGCTGTTGGCTTGTGTGGATGCAAACTCAGTGGACTACAGGCTACAGATACCCTACCCCTGCCCCTACCCTACCCTACCCCTGCCCTACCCCTACCCCTGCCCTCCACCATCCTTCTTCCGGGGGATAGGGAAGGGATGAGGGGACGTCCGCATCACCGTCCCTCTCCACCAGCATCTATTTCCATTATCTTTATACTTCCTTAATACCACACACGCACCTCCCTCATCCCACACAATTCTCTAATCCCACACACACCTCCTTAATCCCAAACACTCTTCCCTAATCCCACACACACTTCCCTAAACCCACACACACTTCCCTAATGCAGCACGCACTTCCCTAATCCCACACACCCTTCCCTTATCCCACACACACACACACACACACACACACACACACACACACACACACACACACACACACACACACACACACACACACACACACACCTCCCTCATCCCACACACTTCCCTAATCCCACATACTTCCCTAATTCCACACACCCTTCCCTAATCCCACACACACTTCCCTAATCCCACAAACACTTCCCTAATTCCACACACCCTTCCCTAATCCCACACACACTTCCCTAATCCCACACACACTTCCTTAATCCGGCACACTGCCGTGGCTGTTGGCTTATCAGGACGCAAACCCTGTGGACTACAGGCTAAAGACGCCCTATCCCTGCCCCTACCCTACCCTACCCCTGTCCTATCCCTATCCCTGCCCTCTACCATCCTCCTTCCGGGAGATACTTCCCTAATCCCACACTTTCTCCCTCCCCTCGCTTTTACCTTCAATGGTGTTATTTCAGAGCAAAAAGCAACGAAAATGAGAACTTTCTTGTTCCATAATTATATACCCAGCACGCCGCTCACTTCCTCTCTCTCTCTCTCTCTCTCTCTCTCTCTCTCTCTCTCTCTCTCCTTATCGTTCGAAAGAGAAGCAATGGCTGGATGATTTTGATAATGAAAAATAGATGACACGATACAAATAATGATGATGATGGTAAAAAGATGATGCTTTAAATAAGCTTTCTTAATGCTATGTGATGAATTATGCTCCCAAGTATCTAACAAACGCCTCACACTAACACTTTTCCTTCCCTAACATCTCTCTCTCTCTCTCTCTCTCTTTCGTGTTACCTCTAGTAGTGTTGTCTCAAAGGAAGGCGAAGTGAGACTGGGGACTTTCAGGTTACTCTCAAACTATATACCCAGTCCACACCTCCCCTTCCCTCCCTCCCTTCCCTCCGCTCCTCTCTCTCGTTCACCTCTTGCCTCACCAGCTTGTTACGCTCTAAAAGCTCATTACCACCAGCTCCCTTCGTCATGGTGAGACGTGCAGGCTGACGAAGGAAGGCTAGGGTGTAATTCGAAAATTGAGTGTGATTGAGGTGCCTGGGGGACGGGAGGGGTGTGTAAGGGTGTGTGTGATGGGTGTGTCTGTGTGTGAACTTGAGGAGTGAGAGTGTCTATGTGTGTGTGTGTGTGTGTGTGTGTGTGTGTGTGTGTGTGAGAGAGAGAGAGAGAGAGAGAGTGTTCTTGTATGTGTGTGTGTGTATGTGTGTGTGTGTGTGTGTGTGTGTGTGTGTGTGTGTGTGTGTGTGTGTGTGTGTGTGTGTGTGTGTGTGTGTGTGTGTGTGTGTGTGTGTGTGTGTGTGTGTGTGTGTGTGTGTGTGAGAGAGAGAGAGAGAGAGAGAGAGAGAGAGAGAGAGAGTGTTCTTGTATGTGTGTGTGTGTGTGTGTGTGTGTGTGTGTGTGTGTGTGTGTGTGTGTGTGTGTGTGTGTGTGTGTGTGTGTGTGTGTGTGTGTGTGTGTGTGTGTGTGTGTGTGTGTGTGTGTGTGTGTGTGTGTGTGTGTGTGTGTGTGTGTGTGTGTGTGTGTGAGAGAGAGAGAGAGAGAGAGAGAGAGAGAGAGAGAGGGTGTGTTCGTGTATATATGTATGTGTGTGTGTGTGTGTGTGTGTGAGAGAGAGAGAGAGAGAGAGAGAGGGTGTGTTCGTGTATGTATATATGTAGGTGTGTGTGTGTGTGTGTGTGTGTGTGTGTGTGTGTGTGTGTGTGTGTGTGTGTGTGTGTATTAGTATGTGCGTGACTGAGAGGTAACACAGACATTGTAATCTCAAGTAAGTTCCAAAGAAAGTGGGGTGAGCATTGCTAGAGAATGCAAGTCAAATATTTACAGCACAGTAATCCAGGGAGTGGAGATTGACAGGAGGGATTTGAGAGCAGGATTTCACGATGCTTTTGACATGTAGGAATATTGTTGGAGGGTAAGTAGACAGCGGAGGGCCAGTCCAGTCACCGTGGAGATTTTCGAAACGCCTTTTCCCGAGCGATTTCCTTCTTACCTAACGCGTTTTTGGATTCACTTATTCGCTGCAGGAGGGAACTATGACGATGCGAGAAGTGTGCACGTAATTTGGACGTGCAGTCTTCCCGTGCACTCAGAGAAACCGTGGAACTGCATACTCGGTCCAGCGAAATTCATGGTGATTTCAAAGACTTTCAAAATAATAATAATGTATAAAAAAAGACGCTGCTGTCCAGATGTAAAAGTCACATGATCGCAGTGGCGGTATATGTGAGGGGGTTGCAGTGGTAACACTAGTAGTAGCAGTAGTAATAGTAGTAGCGGCGGTGGTGGTTAGTGGATGGGAGGCCCTTTCTACAACATATACTAAGATGTCAAAGCAATGTCTGTCTTCCTTCCCATGTTTTATATATATGTTTTGCAGGGGGCAGACGTACCTAAAAATAGTGGTGGGACATTTTCTATGACTGACAACATTTCCATGGAACAAGACGAACTGACCTGAGGAGTTTACTGAAATCCATGTGCTTACTTTTCCCTATTTCTAATCGTTTTTATCTGCCTCCTCCAGAAATCAGTGGGGGGGGGGGTTCACGCTCCACAAATATCGAATGACGGATGAGAGTCCATTATACAACACTAAGTCCATTATATGCACTAAGATATCAAAGGCATATCTGTCCTTCTTTCACCATTTATGAGAGTTTTTTTTTTTTTTCCATTTGGTGAGGGGAGCTGACCACTATAAATCATGGCTGGAAAGTTGTATATGGTGGAAGGTATTCAGGACGAACCTACCTGGGATAATCAGACGAACTCACCTGGGAAATTTTATTCATATCCATCAGATAGCCTAGGAGGAGTTAAAGCACACACACACACACACACACACACACACACACACACACACACACACACACACACACACACACACAGGCTGAATCTCGCTCAACGTTATGATGCGCGTTGCCAAAAATGATACTATCCTGCGAAAAAAAAAAAAAAAAAAAAAACGAAAGTAATACGCGTAATAAATCGCTACGGAGAAGGTGCTCAGAGAAGCATGTAGATGGATATGTTTGAACGACTTGGGGAGAGTTCTCATTCTTAGATGGACGTGGGTAGCTATAAAAAGGTAATTTCAAAGATTTGCGATATTGAGATGGATTTTTCCCCGCGCTAAGAATGACTTTATTTTTTTTATACAGCAATACATACTAAAAAAGAAGAACTGAATAGGAGTAAAAAAAGAAGCACCGTGATGTGGGCAACTGGAAAAATACAGTGTAATACCAGTGCTCAGCGTGGCAAGGTTATGTGTAAGTGGAGACAGAGTGGAAGAGGTGGAAGAGTAAAACTGTGGAGGAACAGAAGTGAAAGGGAAATGTGTGAGGGTGGTTGAAGGTAGAGCTGCATGAATTAGAAAGTCGGTGGATTTTTGAAAGTCTTGATACAGAAGAGGAAAAGAAAGACTGCAAGAGGGTTACCTGAAGGTATGTTAGTGCCCAGAGTATCTCTTTTGAGTTGGATAAATTGATGTGGTTTTATTTTGAACTTTCTATAATGAGGAGAGAGGAAACGAATTTGTTGATGGATATTATGAGGGCTGTGTGGAGTGGCGGGGATGAAAAATTCCGAGGTCTATTGAACATGTGGGGTAGGAAAGTCTTTTGATTACAGATCAGAAGGGAATGTACTTGGCAACGTGGTTAAATGGGATGGCAAAAGAGAGCACTGTGAAAAAGGTATATACGAGTGAGTTTGAAGGAAGAGGTATGCATGAAAGGCCAGGAAGATGTTTGTCTGCGGTAAGTAAAGACATAATAAAACGAAATAGAAAGTAAAGGAACTAACAAAGCAGAAATGGATGGATTAACTTGTAATATATAAAGAAAAACACGATAAGGGCTGCACCATTTTTTAAGCTGACAAAGGAATGACGCTAACCATCAAGTGTTGTGAGAGGGATTCAATCAGATCTGGTGTATACGTGTGGATAATATTGCCTCTTGGATGGGGTCGAGAATTTCAAAGGCTGAAGTGACGAATGAATGACGGTCCATGTTTCCCAAGACACTTGGTGGTACTCCTGTTCTCTCTCTCTCTCTCTCTCTCTCTCTCTCTCTCGCCGGGCAAAAAGGATTAGATGATGGATGGACGGATTCTTGTTGGTTGATGTTTTTTTCTATGTAGTCCAAGAAAAGAAAAGGATAGATTGATGAAAATGATGATGATGATGATGTATGCCGGTGTGTGTGTGTGTGTGTGTGTGTGTGTGTGTGTGTGTGTGTGTGTGTGTGTGTGTGTGTGAGAGAGAGAGAGAGAGAGAGAGAGAGAGAGAGAGAGAGAGAACGTGTCTGTGTGTGTGTGTGTGTGTGTGTGTGTGTGTGCGGGTGTGAGGGTATGTGTAAATGCAGAAGCTAATGTTTACAAAGGAATTAGCATGTGTACATGTGAGTGCATGTGTGTATCTGTCTGTGTGGGAATCTGTGGAAACCAGTGTGCACAAGATAGTGAGTGTGTAGGATGTAGTGTGTAAATAAGTGATTGCATGTACAGCCAGAGACAAAAGTTCTTCTGCTCTTCTCCTGCATCTTCATCACACTTGGGGCGTGTCCGTCACTTTCCTCCCTGAAGCATCACATCAAAGAGAATTACCTATGGACAGAGGAACACACCAAACCTCTCTCAGCTTAGCAATATTAGCCAACCGAGGAGAGGGGAAGGTAGAAGAGGTGAAATATTGGGGAAGAGAACATAGTAAACCTCTCACAGATTATGAACATCATCCATGAAAGGAAAATGAAAAGAAGATGCGAAATTTAAGGGCAGTGAGACATACCAAGCCTATTTTATTTCAGCAAAGTTAGTCAGGAAAGGAAAGTGAAAGGAAGAGGAGGTGAAATATCAGGGCAGAGAAACATACCAATCCCTTCTCGGCTTAGGAATAGTAGGCAGGAAAGGAATGTGAAAAGTTGAGCTGAAATATTAGTGCAGAGAAACGTAGCAATCGTCTCTGAGCTTGGTAATAATAACCGGAAGAGGAAAGTGAAAATCAGAGGAGGTGAAACAGCTAAAATTCTGTTCCTCAATGTACACTATCTCGAAGCCTTGTCAATGTGTGTTTATTTATTTTTATATTAATATATTTTCTCTTTAGTTCGTGAATCCCAAAGTGTAAAGAAATTAGTCTGTGTGTGTGTGTGTGTGTGTGTGCAGAACAAAATGCGTATATGTAGATAAACGTGCGTGTGTGTATGTGTGCGTACATAAATAAAACAAATGGGAGTGTGTGTGTGTCTGTGCTCATGTCTGTGTGAATGATTTTATGTCTATATCTATGTTTATGCGCGTGTGTGCAGAAAATATATCAATGTAAACTAGCGTGTCTGTCCAATATGAAGCTTTACTGTGTGGAAACAAGAGTGACGCTATGTAATCTTGCCTTATCTTTTTGCTAGTCACTGGTCACAATATTTTACTCCACGACACTCTGCCACCGTGACGCGTCTGCACACACCCACACCACCATGCACCCTCGCACTCTTAACCTGGCAAGCCTGAGGACCGTTGTAAACTCTAAAGCCTTTCACTGTACACATGATATTTTTCTTCTTCTTCCTCTTCTTCTTTTTCTCCTCCTCCTCCTCCTCTTCCTTCTGTTTTGCTGCCTCTCAACTGTTACATTTAGCATTAATTTACAGGGTGGAAAGGGTGATAAATGCCTCACTAAGATACACCTGTTTTTTCTGTTTATTCCTCCTTTCTCCCGACGACTTTAAGTAGCTTAAAAAGGGCCTCTCACAGTGAAAGGAAGGCCACCAGTCTCCTGTACTCTTACTCTCGTTTCTTCCATTACAGTTTGTTTATTTTGGGGGGCTTTGAAATTAACTTAATGTGTATGAGTAAACTAATATCAGATGATGATTGTCGGAGGTAATGCCTTTTCAACGGCACCCTGCGGTGAGGCTCGAAGACAGTCGACTTGGCTCCCTTGGCTCCGTTACAGAAAACAAGCGATTTGAGAGTAACTATAATATTTTCGCAATTAAAGTATTTCTCGAAACTTTGAAACCAAAAAGGTTTATGCGAAATCTGGGACGATAGGGAGTGTTCATGCAGAGTTTCATGAAAATCGGTCCACGTGTCTAGGAGGAGTAACTGGACAAACCCATCCACAGAAAGACAACTGTTCATTATTATATAGATATTCTTCCTGTCCTCAGACGATTTCTTTCAGCTTACAATAGACCCCCTCATGGTGAAGGGCTGAGAAATAGTCACCATCATCCCTTCCTTCCCAGTATCTCTCTTCCTGATTCAGTAAAATTGTCTGGATATCGATATAAGAGATTTCAATTTACTGAAGAGGTAAATCTGGGGAGTTCGTGGGAAGCAATAATAATCATAAACCTTTCACAGTAATTACGTCACTTCATGCTTTCTCTTATCACACTTATTATCATTATCATCCTCAACATCATCATCATAATCACCATTATCATCATCATCATTATTATCAGCACCATCATCATCATCATTGTCATCATCATCATCATCATCATCATTATTATCATCATCATCATCATCATCATCATCATCATCATCATCATCATCATCCTGGTTTTCTTCCACCTGAGGATTGGGTGGGGTAGGATCCAGAAAAGAAGAACAAGAAAGGATGAAAGTAGCCACACATTTTAGAGAGAGAGAGAGAGAGAGAGAGAGAGAGAGAGAGAGAGAGAGAGAGAGAGAGAGAGAGAGATGGGGGGGAGACAGTGACATGGACGCTGTAAATGTTGTAAATCTTTCACAACACTGACGCTGTTAATTGTATTCTTGCTACCAACAGCCAACTCTATCATTCAGCTCAATTTGTGGGATCTGAGGGATGCCACAAAACCGCGAGCCTTTCACTTTTTTGGGTCACATTAAAAATGATGAGAATGCGACTGTCAATAGTAAAAATGTTTCTGCTGTTACTACTAGAGCCACCACCACCACCACCACTTCTGTTACTACTACTACTACTACTACTACTACTACTACTACTACTACTATTATTATTATTATTATTATTATTATTATTACTACTACTACTACTACTACTACTACTGCTACTACTACTATACTACTGCTACTGCTATTACTGCTACTTATACTACTACTCATACTAACACTTCTGCTGCTGCCACTACCACCGCCACCACCACCACCACCAATAATAATATTAATAATAATAATATACGAATACTGACCTCAAAACAACATCCATCTTATTTCTGGAGAGACACTTCGAGCTGAAAGGGTTGATGAACACTGACTCTGTCCCCCACGAAGGAAGAGGTCACTCCAGAATTGAATAGAATCGTCTGGTGGCAGTAAGGAAATACTACAGAGGTCATAACATTGAATGGGTCAGGTCAGATGAGGTTAGGTTAGGTTAAGCTTGGTTATGAGAGGTTAGGTTAAGAAAAGTTATGGGAGGTTAGGCTAGGTCAAGTTATGGAAGGTTGGCCTATGGAAAGATAAGTTCTGTTGGGTTATAGGAGGTTAGGTTAAACTAGGTTAGATTATGAAAAGCTAGGTTATGGGAGGCTAGGTCAGATTAGGTTATAAGAAGTTAGATTAGGTCAGGTTGTTAAGAGAGATTAGGACAAAAAAATGTAGTTTGAGTCATGCCTTGCCACTATGAAAGACGCTAGCAATATTGAATAAAATCGTGCAATAGTAGCAACAATATAAAGATCCTGGAATGGGACCCTTCACGTTGTGGCCCAGATATAACCAGGTGACTGCACTGATCGGTCATACAACTTTCCTTCAAATCCCTAAACATCCTCCAAAGAAAAGGATAATGAACTGCCGGAGAGGAGGAATTTCAGCCTTCAGTCCACTGGGTCCACGTTCGGATTAAACGGGCCACCACAACAACACCAACAACAATAAGAACAATAACATCACAATAAACGAGACATCACAGCCCCGTATGATGTAATTAAGTGACGAGGTAAAAGTGCGTTATGCTGAGAGTCGTGTTGGTTATGGTCGCTTTGTTGTGACGTTACGTTATCTTTTATTTACCTGTTATTCTTTGTGTACTGCCAGGGAGGGACGCCTTCACGTGGTGGCATCAATATATCCGATGACTCCAATGTTCGGCCATACAAACATCCCTCAACTCCTTCCCTGTCCCCTAAATGGCCATTGGTAAACTGCAGACGGGTAATTTAAGCCTGCAGTCCACTGGGTTCACGTTCAAATGAGTTGGGGTTGGAACTACTACTACTGCCTCTGCTACTATTATTACTACTACTACCACTACTTCTCCTCCTCTTCCTCCTTCTATTTTTTTTTTTTAGTACTTTCTGCAATATGTGCAAAAACCATTAGTTTCTTGAAAACGATGACGGCTTTTTTCACCTTGCTGTTTACATACGATTTAATGCCTCTAATTGGAGAATCTCGTAATGTACAGTATATTTGGCCACACGTGAATCTGGGACAGTGTCTGTGTAAAGTGGAGGTTTAGCTATGATTTCCGACGTTCATCCCTCACAGTTACTTGATCATTTTGCAACTAATATTTCGCATCTTTCGCTCATGTCATTGCCACCAACAAACATGTCATTATGTCAAGGTTAAGTGTACCAAATGCTTGACCTCTGCCACACACTGATGCTGTCCCAGGTTCGTATGCTGCCAACTGTACATAACAAATAGGGTCATCGTACTGAATGGGCCTAATCTAGTACGGATGAGGTAAGCTTTGTCGAGGCGGTGTTATTACAGAGGATGGTCCACAGGTGACGCTCCTCCTCCATGTCACTGGAGGATTTCTTGTGTGTTGTAGCGGCGACTTAGTCAGCGTTATCTGTGTCTGTCCTGCATCATTTATTCAATTCCTACTCCCACTGCCAGGCCCACACCAGCATACTGAGCCGTTCCCCTAACACATAAGATACCACTGCGTGAGTTTCAAATGCAGCTCACTTTACTGACCACACTATGTATTTTTACCTGGGGCGAAGCCGACGGGTCTATAAGTGGTACAGCTGGGAGATCTTTTATTTATTTTTCCTCCATCTTGGAAAGTTCAAATATCTGCTCTTGGAGGGCTATGAGCGATTTTCTTCTGAAATACAAAGTTGCTCAGCTTGAAATTTTGAGGTGACTTAACACGTCAGCCGTTACGTCAGCTGAAGCATCACCTAACGACGAGGCGATTTTTATTTTCGCCTATCATGAGGGCTTTGAGCGACATTCTTGTGACATACAGAGTTGCTCAGCTTGAAATCTTGAGTTGATTTGATATGTCGGTGGTTGCATAAGTTGATGCATCAGCTGATTATTTAGCAAATATGAATTTTCGTCATAAGGAGGCATTTAAGCGACTGAAATGCAAAGTTGCTTGAAATTTTGAGTTGAACTGAGTGTTAGCTCTTGCATCAGCTGCCGCATCAGCTGACTATTACACAGTCTTTTATTTCGGCCATAAGGAGGCATTTTAGCAACTTTGTTATGACATATACTCTTAGCCGTATGGCTTTGTTACTAAATAATTTCATATATTCTCTGAGTTTCAAAGAGAGAAATAAAAAAAAAATTGGCTGCAGTAGTTTCGCCGCAGATCTATTGTCTCTTCTTGTCTCCTACAGAATACGTAAGAAAATATATACACCGTTACTAGAGTGACGCTGGTTTTTTCACTGCTAATGACTGAATACTTTATTAGCTTTAGAAACGATCGTAATTAATCATTTTTACTAAAATTTAATATTTATTTAATCATTTATTATTTCATGTATTTTTGCTGTTCCCCGGTTGTGAAGGAGGGAATAATAATAATAATAATAATAATAATAATAATAATAATAATGAAAATAATAATAATTCCTCCTGTTTGTCGAATCTCTCTTAGGTCGAATAAAAACGTCTAAAACCACAAAAAAAAAAAAATCATTATTTTGAATCCTGATGACGTCATTCTTAATTTAATCTCGCTTCTAACAAGCAATTTTATCAAACTTTAAATAGTTTTTGGAGTGATATGAGAAAGGGGGGTATGAGCTGAGGGGAGGGCAGCGAAATGGCGGGGGACAGGGCGACATGGAGGCGATTTGTCTGTGGCCACCCCTTTCGGAACTGAGGCGTATGGCAATAGATAGCCGGATAGAAAGAGTCTGTCCTTGTCTGAATAAACCTGTCAGTAAATGGCCTGAATAGATTGACAATGAATACTCGGGCTGAGAGGGTTAAGGGAGGCCTCTCGTAGTGAAGGGGTTAAGAATATTCCCCATTAATATTCTCAGTAGGGAGGGGGGAGTGAGTTGGGGGGAGGGCAGACAAATGGTGGGTGACAGAGCAACTTGGAGGCGTTTTGTCTGCGGCCACCCTTTGCGGGATTAGGGCGTCGGCTATAGACAGATAGACAGACAGTATTATATTTATTGACAGACCATTTTATTCAGCTGACGCGATAAATACTCTTGTAGTCGGGAGGGTAATCTTTGTCATGGTCCTGGGTTCGCCTGATGTGTGAACCCCGTGGAATCAAGGCAGGAAGGGTTAATCAGCTGTCGACGCCATCTTCCTTTCGGGGGATAGGGAGAGAGCTGAGAGAGGCTTGGATAACCTGGCAGTACATCCGCTCGGTTATATCAGTGCCACCACCTGAAGGCGTCTCCATTACTGAAAGGGTATGTAGCCATCTCATGCCTCTATTACTTATCCCTTTGGCTGTGATGGTAATGGGGAGTGGCGCCTTCACGTAGAGGCACTGATGTGACCCGGCCCTGGAGCTGCCCGGGTGTACTTAAGTCCCTCAGTACCTTTCCCGTGCCCCGGAAGAACGATGGTGGATGGCGGAAGAACGGCAGCTTAGGGCTTCAGACAACGGAGTTCATGTTTAGCCGAGACTGAGGTTACTACTACAACTACTACTACTACTACTATCACTACTAACCTACTACTATTACTACTACTACTACTGCAGAGAGAGAGAGAGGAGGGGGGGGGAGTATATGAATAAGAATGGCGAAACAATGTGGTGTTACAAGGTTGTCAGCTACAAGGAAATCAAGTAGCGGTGCCGAGGAAAATCAAGCCAGGCCCCCGCAGTCATTTTAGTGCTGACGTATACACACAACAGGATATCTAGTCTAAGATGTCACTTATCAAATTTGGAGTAATCGGGTGATAACTGACGATTTTATGCCCAACTGAAATTTTAGGCCTGACCCACCTGACATTGACCCCCCTACCGCTAACGGAGGGGGAGGTGACTCCCCTGATGTAATGAGGCATGTTATAGGATGCAGATTTGAAAGATGCACATTTAGGTTTTGGTTTCATGTCGATATGACGTATTTGGAAGGAGTTATGGCGAAAAAAAAAAAAAAACTTTTTAAAACATTTTCTTGGGCCTACAGCCTGGGCCTTGGCCCAGTTTGGCCCCAAATTTAATCAGATGATAAGGTCATAGCCCATTATCTCTGTAGTTTTAGTAAAAATCGCACCAGCAGTTTTCGCGTACAGTTGTTAACAGACAGACAGACAGACAGACAGACAAACAAACAGACAAACCGAGTGAACACAATACCCGTCCCCGAGCTCCTCCTGGGCGGGAAGGGGTAATAAAGTCTTAAAAGGATGTGAAGAAGGATACAAGGAAGTTCTGAAGTGGGAATTTTGAACATGAGATGGCTTCCTCGTCGCAACGCAAATGTGACTTGGCAGGTAAAGCAAGAGGTGAGGGAAGATGTTGTCGCCTCTTGTTGGCCTTCTTGTAAATAAATCTTTAAAAATAAGAAATACTGTAGCGTTATATTCTATTTTTTTATTTATCTATTTATTTGTTTATTTTCAAGGGGGAGAGATCAAGGAAGGTTATGTGAAAGTTAATCCCTTCTTTTAATCTTCCAACAGCAAACAATCTTATATTCTTTTCACCATAACCTGATCAAAATTTGCCATCTCTCTCATCTGAATGCGGCGTTGTAACAATAGATTAACACTGGAATATCATGCTAGTTACGAAAAAGTGCTGTAGAAAGGAGGTTGATCTGGTGCATTTGCAGACAGTGGATCAAGCGCTTGAGGAGGGGGTTATTCAAAGCACATATCATCATCATCATCTTCATCACCACCATCAACCTGGGTCAGTCCCGTGCAAGACAAAGTCCTCCTTCATCTTTCTCTATTGTCTGTCCGTCTGCTCCATCCTCCGAATCTTCCACAGGAGTATTAGTTTATCTTTGTTAATACCCAACTCAATCCTACATCGTCTCTGAAGATACCTAGGGTTTCATTCTCTTGGGATTTATCATGGAAATATCACATCACCTCCCTTTCAAAATCTGCCTCTAAGAGAGTAGGTGTGCTAAGCCGACTCTGTACCTTCTTTATCCCTGAACAGTTGTTGACTTTATTGAGAGTTTTCATTCGCCCCTGTGTAGAGTACAACTCTCATGTATGGGGAGGCTCCACACATACAGCTCTTTTCAACACGATGAAGTCAAAGAATTTTTCTCTCATCAACTCTCCTCCTCTTACTCGCTCCCTTTAACCTCTGTCACTTTGACGCACTGCTGCATTTTATCTCTTGTCTATCGCTATGTCAGTAGTCACTGCTATTCTGAACTGTCTGCTTGTAATCCTCCCACAATACGGCAGGCGCGTAGCACCCGTCTATACCTCATACCAATCAATCTGGCCAGGCATGTATGGCAACGCTGTTCCTACCGAGATTTTGATTGGCTGAAGGTGTTTGTTCGATTTCGTTGTTGTTTAAACCGATACTCTCTTTATTATCAAATGTGATACAGAGTTTGTCGACAGTACAATCGTCAAAAGCAATAAGAAATCCGTTATATACTTAACAACAATGAAATTTTCATAGGAAGATAGAGATATTGAGCCAACAAAGTATTATAACAGTCCAAGTCAAGGTCAGCATTCGAACAATTCCTTTATATCTCTAACACTCCGTAATATTAGAGAAAATTAAGGAAACCTGCTTAATCCAAGCGTTGGTGTAACACATTTAAATTTTAAGATCAGTCCTTGCCGTGATGATAGAGGAGATATAATGAAATAGTTTTCCTTTAGCCTACTTTGATTTCCGCGATTTTTTCAAACTTGCGTCTCCACAGAACTCCTCTTTTCATTAGAATTTTTAATTATTCAGAGTTGTGGCACGATTCAAGGGTGCGGACTGATCTTATAATTTAAATGTGTGTTATACCAACGCTTAGATTATGCAGGTTTCCTTAAATTTCTGTAATATTACGGAGTGTTGGAGATATAAAGGAATTGTTCGAATGCTGACCTTGACTTGGACTGTTATAATACTTTGTTGGCTCAATATCTCTATCTTCCTATGAAAATTCCATTGTTATTATGTATATAACGGACTTCTTATTGCCTTTGACGATTGTACTGTCGACGAACTCAGTATCACATTTGATAATAGAGTATCGGTTTCAGCAACAACGAAATCGAACAAACACCTTCAGCCAATCAGAATCTCGGTAGGAACAGTGTTGCCATACATGCCTGGCCAGATTAATTGGTATGAGGTATAGTAGCAAGATCTAGTTCCTTTTCTGTCCAGCTCTCTAATACAAGTGTTAACCGCTACTCCCAGTCCTTCATGTATGCAATAGATCAACTCTGAAACTGTCTTCCTCTGCCTACAGTATATTTCCTACTGAATATGACCTCCAGTCTTTTCAGCGTAGTGTGTCTAGGCATTTCGAAATGAACAGATCTTGAATATGATTTTTTTTTTTTTTTTTTTTTTGGGGTGGGAGACTATATTGCGAGCTCCTAGCCTTTGATTTCTTCTTTCTTGCATAAAGAAAAATAAACTATCTCCAGCAAATTTGCAAGTCCCATCACATCTCGTCCTTTTTCTGCCTCTTCCTCTCACTCCATCTCTGGGCTGCCACTCAGTTACCCTGGTTGTCTGTGTGTTATAATTACATTCTGCGAAGGACGTGACCTGCCCACATCCATTTACGTTTTTGTACTGTAGTGACTATATCCTCTACGTTTCCTTTGTTATCTTATCCATGATTTTTTTTTTTTTTTTTAAATCTCTCCATGTGATCCTTAACATCATCTTACCCACTCCACTCTGAGCACTCCTAAGTTTATGTTCCAAGGATTATGAGGCTCGATGTTCCTGGTCCTTATGTAAGAACAGGAAGAACATAATGATTACATAACCGTCTCTTTGACATATGGTAACTGCTTATCCTTCATGTAGTTGCTTAGTTTGCCAAAAGCCCTCCATCTCAGTCATATTCTTTCTTGATTTCAGTCATGGAGTTAGTCTGCCTGAACTGCCTGTCTTAGGTGTATGTACTCCTAAACACATTCTAGTCTTCCATTTCCTGTGTTTACTGGAGAGACACAAACGCCTGTTAAACATAATCTTCATCTTCATATTCATTTTCAGGCGTGCCATATGTCTCTCTCTGTTTAGGTCACTTACCACTTCTTGTAGTTCCTCCCTTGATTCACTGAAGAGGACTATGTTTTCTGTAAATCTAACGACATTCAATCAATCACAAGTTAAGTCCTGTGTCATCCCAAACTAAATTTCTATAAATGTCCTCTAGGCATACAATGAATAATTTGGGTGAATTTGAGTGTCCTTGACTAACACTTTTCTTTACTGGTATTTTTTGTCTGTCCTTACGGAGTTTTATGATGGCCGTACTGTCTATAAATATTTTCAAGTGCTTTAACATAATTTTCCTTTACACCTTGTCCTTGAATGGCTCTCATCACTACAGCCGTGTCAACTGAATCAAATGCTTTCTCCATAATCAACAAATGTCGCGCACAAAGGTTTCTCATATTCTGAATCTTTCTCGTCTCACCTGATTAATACTCGTACCCTTTGTTCAGTAACCACTTCGAAACTTTACCTGTTCCCTTGGCTGGTTTACATCTAAGGTAGGGATTATTCGGTTTGTTAGAACTTCGTGAAAATTTTATACACAACAGGTAAAAAACTAATAGGACGGTTATCTTTTAGGTCTTTGATGTCACCCTTTTTGTGAAGCAAAATAAAAGATTTAGCTACAGCTTTTACTTCTAAACATATTCGTAAACAGCCTAACTAATTCATTTAATGTGAAGTCACCTGCATCCCTTGTATAGTTAGCGGTGACATAAATCATCAGCTCCTGTATTCTTTACTGCATCTAGTGTAATATTCGGCATCGCTGTGTTGACAATTTTTCTATCTTGAACTGCCTCCCCGACCGCGGTACTATCTATCTATCTGTCTATCTATCTATTTATCTATCTATCCATAGCTTGAGGCCCAGGGTACTGCTACTCTAATTTTTTTTTATATATTCTGTTATTACTTCGTTTCGGTTGTTGTTTGTTCCTTCTTCATTAAATTCTCACAGAACAAACATTTGGCTTCATCCCGTGTCAAGCATCCGATGGGCTACCTTCAGACTTCCTCCTTTCCTCAAGATTCTTCAGTTCTATGCCTGTTAAACTTTCTGCTATCTTCATTGTTTCTTTGCGCTGATACTGTAGATCTCGTTAGTTGGGCTGCTTCACTGTGACCTCTCCTAGATCTAACAAAACGTTCAACTGCCTTTTTCTCGAATCGTTAGTCCTAGAAATAAAAATAATGGTGTCCGTAAAAATTAGACAAATATTTCCCAGTATTTAAAAGTGTTGGCTAGTTATCCTTAACACCCAGACCAGGTGGCAGGGAGAAGAGTGAGAGCTTGGGGGGGGGAGGGGGAGGAAGTGGGTGAGGGGAGGAAAGTGGGTGAGGGAGAGGAAAGAGGTGGAAGGCCTTTAAAAGATGGAAAGTAAGAGAAATGGCAGAGGACCTTGGGAGAGTGGAGAAATACGAGAAGCAAAATATTGAGGTCTTTGAGATGCAAACAGGAAAACTTGGGGAGAGAGAGAGAGAGAGAGAGAGAGAGAGAGAGAGAGGGAGGGAGGGGAGAGGTGATCGAAGTCTTGGGGGAGGCAGGGGTAAAAGTGATTAAAGAAGAAGAAAAAATATAATTGGGTTGTCGTATCAGCGCCTCTGTCTGTGTGGCATCTAAGGTCATATTTAATCACCTTTACCTCCCCCCCATCGACCTGCTATCACGTGTTCTGACCTGCCAGTGACCTCTAACCCCTCTCAGGTCAGTGGAAGACCATATAATTATAGTAACTGAAGGGTTGATTTGACTATTCTATTCCTATCTCTAAATGTCTCATGGGCAACAACAATATCAGGGCCGGATCCTTAAATTTTGAAAAGGGGGGGGGGGACGTAATTCCAGGCTGAGTTATCACAAGTTTGAAACCATGTCGACCCATTTTTTGTATTCATCAAAATTTATCACCAGTTCCCTCTTTTCATTATAATAATTGTATATATTTTTTCCTATATATTTTGGTAATTTCGCTGCTTTTTTTTTTTTTTATAAGTAGTCATTGGTTTACCGAAAAATAAGGGGGACGCACGCCCCCCTCCTCACCCACCCCTGCAGTACAGAAAGGTGGGTAGGATGTATATGGGGAAGATAGACATTTCGAAAACCATTCCTAATCCCTGTCGTTCAGAAATCTGTCCAAAAAATAGAAACTAAAAAAAATGATAAAAAACTAAAAACTAAAAATAATAAAAACAAAAAATAAAAAATAAAAAACTAAAACCTAAAGAAAACTAAAAAACTAAAAAATTAAATAACTAAAAAACTAAAAAACTTAAAAACTAAAAAATAACAAAAACAAAAAACTGTAATGAAATAAAAAACTAAAACAAAAAAACAAAAAACTAAAAAAAATGAAAACTAAAAACCTAAAAATACCTAAAAACTAAAAACACTAAAAAACTAAAAACCAAAAAAACTAAAATGAAACTAACGAAATTTGTCCAAACACTAAAAAAAAAAAAAAAAAAAAAAAAAAAAAAGCCAGTAACATGACACATATAACAGTGTTTGTGTGAGCGATAAATTATGAACATGTGTATTAGGAACTGAACTAAACAATATGAAAACTGTAATATATCTAACATTATCATTATTCTGAGTCTTGGGCTGATATTCTCGTCCAGTCAGGAAGCTCCCTAACACCTCTTCCTAAGCTATTTATTTTTAGATATGGCTGGTTAATATCCTTTTGTGCTTTATTTATGCAGTGTGTGGTGATATGGAAAGGAAATGTGACACAGAAGAGGGTAGTAATAACTCAGATAAATCGCTTAGGAAACGGTGTTAAGCAGCTTCTTAACCGACGAGAATACGGACCACGGCCACTGCAAGGATAATGTAATTTCTGATCAGTACTATGAAACCTGTCTACTAAAGCCTAATAAAGGAGTATTACATAGTGTACAAGATTCTAGCGTAATAATGTACTGTAATAAAGCAAAGTAATAAGTCTTAGAGCGCTGGCAGCAACACCTGTACGTCATATACCTGAGAAAATGATTGGTTAAAAGGTGTGTAATTGGTCTTGTAATTAGTAGGCCTAGTTAAGTAGCAAAAAGGTAGGTTATAGGTAGTTCTTTAGACTATTTTTTTTTTTTCTCTCTCTCTCTCTCTCAGCCTACTCTTGCCACCAACAGACGAAATTTCTCAACGTAGGGGAGACTTATCAAAACTTGGAAGCTTATTACAGCCCTCCTTAACCCCCTACAGGTGTGTCCTAAGCTTAATTAAATCGTCAGGTGGTATCGAGGATATAATATGCAAAATACGCCATTGGTCTGAAAGGGTTGGTGCTCTATTACACGGCCTTAATAATCCTCCTTTTCTTAAATATTGATAGACTTTGCCTCAGGATCGTCTATCTGTCTATCTATCTATTTCCAGACGCCTTAATCCCGTAAGGGGTGGCCAACAACAAATCGCCTCCATGTCGCCCTGTCCCCCGCCCTGTCCCCAGCTCACACACCCCTCTTTCAAATACCTCTCCACTCCTTCCCTCCATCTCAGTATCGTACAAAAGGATATTAAGGTGGAATTTGGGGAGTATTTCAGTGAGGCAGGGACGTTTTAAAATTAGCCCTTAAGATTTGTGTCTCTCATTTTTTTCCGTAAACACACTATGAGAGGAAGGCAAGAAGGAATGTGTGCTCAGCTCCCTCTTATAACTCATATTTATTGATTTATTGTTTACTTGTTTATTTATTTGTTTATCTGTTTGTTTGATTGGTTTCCTGTTTATTTATTTACCTGTTTATTTATTTATTTATTTACTTGTTTATTTGTTTGTTTACTTGTTTACCTGTTTATTTATTTACTTGTTTATATGTTTATTTATTACTTTATTGATTTATTTGTTCATCTGTTTGTTTACTTATTTACCTTCTTATTTATTCACATATTTACCAGTTTATTAATTTACTGTTTATCTGTTTATTTATTTACTTGTTTATATTTTTATTTATTACTTTGTTTATTAAATTACTTGTTAACCTGTTTATTTATTTGTGTACCTGTTTATTTACTTGTTTACCTGTTCATTTTTTCTTTTTTATTTATTTATTTATCTACTTTTTAACCTGTTTATTTATTTGTTTACTTGTTTATTTTCTTGTTTATCTTTTTATTTGTTTTGTTTATTTATTTATTTTCTTGTTTACCTATTTATTTATCTACTCGTGTACCTGTTTGTTAATTGCAGGTGAGACAAGGAGGAGAAAGTGTTGATTCTTCCCGTGTCTTGTTTCTCTCCTGCAAATCAAGTCTCATGAGAAAAATAAAGTAACTGGGTTTTTCTTGTCTTTTTTTTTTTTAATATTTTCACTTCTTTTTTTCTTTCTATTCACTTGTTTTTTTTTTCTTTCTCATTTTTTACTTTTTCTTTTCTTTTCTTTTTCTTTCTTTTATCTTATTTTTTTTCTTTTTCTTTGTGTTTTCTTAATTTCTTTCCTTTTTCTTTGATTTTCTTCTTTTCTTTATTTCTGCTTCTTATTTTCTTTTCTTTTTCTTCGTTTCTTATTTTTTCTTTTCTTTTTTCTTTCCCTTTCTTTTATTTTCTTTCCTTTTCCTTTTTTCTTATTTTCGTTTCTTTTTCTTTTTTCTATCATTTTTTTATTTTTTCTTTCTATTCTTTTCTTTTTAATTTCTTTTCCTGTATTTTTCTTTTTCCTTGTTTTCTTTTTCTAATATTCTTTTCTTCTCCTTTCTCTTTTCTTTACTTTTTCTTTTTTCCTTTGTGTTTCTTTTTTTCTTACTTCCTTTTTTCTTTACTTTTTCCAAGGAAGACAAAGAAAAAATTACAAACCCTTCCCACGCTTCCTTATCCCTTCTTGATGTCTGAGTTACGACGAGGAACTTATGGCAGGAAGTTACTATGTCTTATTTCAGACTTTAACTAATCTTCTATTTATGGCAGGAAGTAATTATATATCATCTCAGACTCGCCTAACTAGTCTTTTACACAATCCTTAGAGAAATTCTTCCATTCAGTACAGGGCCGGATTTAGACATGTCGAGGCCCCCTACCTTAGAATTATATAAAGTATAAGGCATAGTTGAAGTCATTCGTAAGGTCTGAAGTTGACAGGTTCCAATAATTGACCACCTCATATGACGAAAAATTTCAAGCAGTTTTATTGCAGGAAATATATTTTTCAAGATTCTTCACATTACTGAAAGTTGAAACCTCAAATAATGGTTTTCTCCAATAATGGAAGATATGACTATATTTCGTCGGAAATAATATATGTATTACATCCTAACAGAGCACCTCAACTATGGTGGTCACCGGCCTATGCGCCATAGCTCATATACTATAAAAGTTAGCCAGGTTTGTAATTCCACTCATTTCTGCAACAACAAAAGGTGCACTGTCAGCTTCTAAGATTTCATTCTATCAAAACCATACAGTAATATAAGAAGGCATTATTAGAGATCCGTGTGGAAATGGAACTCGAAAATGGCTGTTTGCTTTTTGCTAGGTTAGGTAGGGGCAAAGATTAGCTTTAGCTTAAAAACGGAGGTCGCCCATCATCATGCTGTGGCAGGGTTAGGTGTGGTATGTGAGAGGGAGAAAACGGTGTAACATACGATCCAAACACCAGACTTCCGGAAACTTGATATTCAACTAAACAACAAGAAAACCATGAACAGATCAATATACATCTGAATCCCCCATCATCTCCATCACGTTTTCTTGATTTAAAATGACATCGCCGCGCCACATCAGCTGGGTTACCGTTGCCCAGTCCCACGAGTTTCGCCAAGAACAACACACTTTCGTCAAAAGCAACTCAGACACCACAAACGTACCGCCATCGTGCCCCTGGTAGGGTTGGGTTGGGTAAGGTAAAATTGGTTCATAAAACCATAAATGGTCAAAGTTTCTGATTTGGGGTCTACTTTTCATCCACCAAAAGTACTTTTCAACTTAATAAATTGGCTAAGGATTTATAAATTAAATTAGAATTACGCTAGGATTGACATAGCCTAATGTATGTAGTAACTAGTAAATGAAGGCAAGTTACAGTAGACCTACCTACGAAATGGCATCAAGTACAAGTAACACAGGTTAGGCTGTTAAATATAAGAAATAATCAGTCAAATTAGACGCAAACGTAACTGCCAGCATAATAACGAACACAAGGGCTAGATGAGCTAGCCCCTTTTCTACTTTTCGTTTTTCCCAAAATTTCACCCTCGTGTCTCCTTTTCATCTACTGAAACCACAAGTGACTTTGTTATATTAGTTAACCGCAGGAACAGTCACTGAAACCAATAACATATTCCAAAATATATCCGAATTTCTGAAATTAACTCAAACTTACCTGCTTCTGATTTCCTCTGAATTTGTCAACATTCAGTGGGACAAGAATACTTTCCGGGGCATTCGATAATGGAAAAAATATATATTTATAATTGATATTCCCATATTCGTTCATTTTCCAAGTAGTTAATAAATATATATAGAATATTATAGTGAAAGTATCAGTCTAATATAGCCTAAGCGACACAGAGTCAGTTGAATTAATTATTTTTACAATACATAAAATGTTTCGTAGAAAACCTCAAGTTTTCATGGATTAAGGGGTAGCTATTTGATTTTTCTTCTTTCCGGACCTCTGGACTGGTGGTAGTTTTCCGTGATACAATCGGTAAAGGTAAACTCAAAATTTTCATCCCTGTCCTTATAAATTTTTTTGTAATATTTATAATAATAATAATAATAATAATAATAATAATAAAATCACATTAAATGTGTGGGGGCCCCCAGGTTGTGGGGGCCCCTGGGCAGCTGCCAACTTTGCCCTCTAGTAAATCCGGCCCTGATTCAGTAACACCCAGTAAGTCTTCAAATGTTCTCTCACTGCTCAGTTAATCCCTAGCCTGTCTTGCACCTTTCATTAGCTTAAACCTGATTTTCACGTATATACACCTGAGTTAAGCCACACAAACCCGGATCAGTACTTCCTGGAACGTTGCTTATTGTGAGGATCAAACCGTTTCTGCGCGAGTTTGGCTGTCTTCATGTACTATCGAAAGAGAGTGAAAGATATGATATGAAGGTACACAAGGCTGTCACATATCGTTCATTCATTGACTACATTACCACAAATAAGCACAAAACACACTTCGGGGGATACAGTAGACCTTTCAGTATTTGGGTATATTTCTGTGTGGCAGTGGACTTCCTTTACCTGGAGTTATGCCTCCCGAATTAGTCTTACACCCTACGCGGACAGTACGTTGGTGATATTCCTTCTTAGTTAACCCTAGCGATAAATCAATAGCTTAATCAAGGGACTGTCCTTAAATTATAAGAGAAATAATAGTACTTACATATCAGTGTGGTTCCCCGTTTTTAGTCAACATCTTTGAGGGATCATAAACAAATATAGTGTCTTGTCCATCCTTGTTCCCTCCCTATATGACCGTTTGGTAAAGCTCGCTCGCTGGTTCTGCTGTGACGCTGATTAGACAAGTAGGTCGTTGTTTATACCTTTTGATGCAACTCTGTCCTTTTGTGATGATGAACCGTGTGTATCGCAATCATCTATCTATCCATCTATAAATCTAATGTCAGACGCCTTAATCCCGTACGAAACATATTTACTGAGAGGGATAAGAATGAAGTCCGTATTCTTACTGGTTACAAAAGCTCCCTAACACTTTTCCTGAAGAGATTTATTTTGCTTATAATACGTTACCATCGTCTTTTGTGTTGCTTAAGTCATTCTAATATTCCCATTCTCAGCGTGAGTGAGGTAGAAAATTATATTAACCAGCTTGATCGAAAAATAAATCGCTAAGAAGAATTGCTAGGGAGTTTTACTGAACAAGAATACAGGCCAGAATTTCCTTGTTTAATTCACAAAGACGGTAACTGCAAGGCTTCGGTTCAACTCTTCTTTATAAACCATCCTGACAAGCACCCACGAGCCAACGCATCCCACGTCCTCTAAATCCCAGGACAGAGGTGCAACTGGCTACCTGGGCGGGTACACTTCCTTTACACCACCGAGAATCCAGGTGCACCGTCTGATTACACCTGGAAACTCCTGGAATTTAACATGGTGCAAGATGGAAGAGGCACTGCATTGTGTATAATATGGTGCAACACGGGTTTTGTGTCGAGGTGGAATGTGTTATGGTGCAACATGGGCTTCCTCTTGCAGTGGAATATAAACTGGTGCAACATGGATGACGCCCTTGGGTTGCAGTGGAATGATGGTGTGGGATAAAGATGGGAGAGGCCTTTTTCTTGCCGTGCAATGTATAATGATGCAACATAGGAGAGGCTTCACCTTGCAGTGGAATGTATATAAGCGGAAAAGGATGGAGGCTTGGTGTTGCAGTGGTGTCTCAGAACAGCGATGATGATGATAATGATGATGATGATGATGAGGAGGAGGAGGAGGAGGTGGAGGAGGAGAAGGAGGAGAAGGTAGAATATAAAATAGATGACCATAAAAACTAATAACGAAAACAATATATAGTTGATAATGGGTGACAAAAAATAATTATGAAAATGTCAGTAAAGAAAATTAGTATGAATATTATCTATACGGACTTAAATAAATCTCAGTACCCAAAACAAAACAAAAAAATATGTAAAAAAAAGAATTATGGATCGTCACATATAGGCTAAAACTGTCTTGAAATTTTTGGGGGATGAGAAGCTTTAATATTTTTGGTGATATGAGTAAAAAAAGATATGAAAACACAAATACCACTGTCCATAATCCTTTCTGATGTTGTAAGGTTTGTTTCTGAGTTTTAAGCATAGTACACACACACACACACACACACACACACACACACACACACACACACACACGCACGCACGCATACGCACACATACATTTCGACACATGCTTGGTCACTTGTTTCATCATGGGTCCTCGACTTTACGCACACACACACACACACACACACACACACACACACACACACACACACACACACACACACACACACACACACACACACACACACACACACACACACACACACACACACACACACAGTCTCTCTCTCTCTCTCTCTCTCTCTCTCTCTCAACATCCGGGTCACATAAATACACACAAGGGCAGCCATCAGCACACTAGGCCCTTCTCCTACAAGGCCATCTAAGTGTATTGCCTTCTTTCTTACAAGACTATTTTAAGTCAGGTGAAGAACTATAATTTAGGCTATTTTAGGGAGTCTTTAAGTCTATAGTGCGTTTGTTCTAACTTGGCAAACATCCCTAACCCTTCTCAGCCCAGGTCGTGGTAGTTTCTTTTCACTGAGGGGTTGATTTGACTATACTCAATTCACTTTACGTTGGCCTAAAATTGCCATCCGTCTGTCTTGAATGCTGAGTTAGAGAAATGGATTACAACACTAGAATATGATGCTCGTCACGAAGAAGTGCCACAGAAACGCTATAGATTCAGAGTGCTGATTTTTTCTGCCACTGAGCTAAGTGAAATAAGCTGCAAAAAGGATGAAAATTTGGGCCAAGTTAAAGTGAATGAGGTCTAGAAAGCAAAACACTCATTCTACCTCATAACACTGGCTTATCAAACGACTAGGTATTTAAGTTTAGGAGTGGCCCAGTTCCATCAGGTGAAAATATAGCGAGTATAGAGAGATATATACAACTTCATTTCCATATAATTAAAACAAGAGTCAAGAGTAAGAGCACATAGATACTCAGAGAGGAAAATGACTGTCTCTCTCACCCCTCTCATAGTTAGGGCAGTTCTAGTAGCCTATTCCAGCTAGTCAAAAGCTAAACTATTTTATTAAGCTGAGAGTAAGACCTGGGGCCTGAGGAAGCTCCCTAATACCTTTTCCCAAGCGATTGATTTCGTTTATTACACTATACTGTCCTCTTCTCTGTTGCCTAAATCCTTCAACTATCTTCATCCTCTTCATAAATAACGTACAAAAGGATATTAACTTGCCCTATCCAAAAGTAAATCGCTTAAGGAAGAGTGTTAGGGAGCGTCCTTACCAGAGAAGAACACAGTCTAAAGTTGATAAAGCCTGAGTGTGTGTGTGACTCGTATGGTCGATAGGTGCTGATTTTTTTACACTCTCTCTCTCTCTCTCTCTCACACACACACACACACACACACACACACACACACACACACACACACACACACCATTTCAAAACAGTCTACACGTACACAACACCTAGCATCAAGAGTTTTCGCAAATATAACATTACATTTCATCGCAGTTCGTTCGCAGATTTCGTCCACTTTGCTTTCACTCCCAAAATATCGTCTTCACATTTCCACGCGCCAAAATGCACTGTCCGATTTCGCAGCATCTCTCTCTCTCTCTCTCTCTCTCTCTCTAGAATTTGAACTGAGGAGGGGGAAAAACAATATAATAATAATAATAATAATAAAGTTCCATTCACCAGATTACAGTTGCCCCGCTACGGGCTCAAAGGCTTAAGTTACGGAGAAGAGGACGGCTGTTACGTGACTCATGGCGTCTTTCCCTTCCATTACCTTTACTTTTTCTTGTCTTGCCCACTGCCTTCCCCCCTACCAGCAGACTGTGCCAAAAATCCTGACCTCTTGCACCCCCACTCCTCCATCTTCCACGCTGTCGCCACTCTCGCAGATAAGGTGTATTTGGCGTATAAATAATGTCAGGAGCCTTGCATATATAAGGGTGTGAACGTGCTTCCAGTGCCAGCGAATTCACTACTACTACTACTACTACTATTATTATTACTATCGGACTT
>NC_137061.1:9157864-9212864 GCF_032717465.1 Coenobita brevimanus | reverse complement strand
CTCTCTCTCTCTCTCTCTCTCTCTCTCTCTCTCTCTCTCTCTCTCTCTCTCACACACACACACACACACACACACACACACACACACACACACACACACACACACGGTCTAATGAATGCTTACATGGTGCAGCTTCCCCATCCACTTGGCAAATAGGAATCTGGCATCTTCTGTCTGATCTTGAGACCGTGAGAGAGAGAGAGAGAGAGAGAGGGAACATCCAGGAGGCACCTTCACATTGTTAGATTAAATACATTCCAATCACCTCACTTCATCTCCCACCATTTCACCTATCGTCATCTCAGGTCATGCACAGGTGTTCCGATGTAATTAGGTCAACTTGGGCCATTCTAGGTCGGCTTGTGAATCCTTCTAGCCCACTGGTTGGTCATCTCAGTCACGCCCATACTCAGACCAAATCAATGAGACCAGTTTCTCTCTGCTCAGGATCATTTAGACCACTTCAGGTTCATTAAAGTTGGGTCATTTAGGTAAGATAATCAAGGTGAAGTAATTAAAGGCAGGTCATTAGGATCAGGTCATCAAGGAGGTAGTAGAGGTCAAGGGCCATTCACTTTGTCATTCACTTGCACAGTTCAAAATATTTCTTGAACTAAAAATCGCGTGACATTGGGAAAAATAAATGAAAAAAAGTGATGAGAAATATTGCCTGTCATGTGCAAAAATAAACCGGTAAAAAGATGCGTTAAGAAGCTTCCATAGTCTTCTTGATACGGGACCTAATCCTAACACTCCCACATGACCGACTTAGCCAAACACCTGTGGCCCATATTCTCGTCGGGTATGGAAGCTCCCTAACACCTTCTCTTAAGCGATTTAGTTTGTTCGTTATAGCTTACTGTCCTCAATTGAGTTAAATAAATCCTTCCGATATCGCCGTACTGTGCATAAATAACGTACAAAAGTATATTAACTACCCATATCGAGAATTAAATCGCTAAGGAAGAGGTGTTAAGGAGCTTGGGGTTTGTCTGAGTTTGTTTTAGTGTGTTGTTTGATGCGGTAGATGCTTCTTGTGTAACTTGCTGATATCATGTTAATTCTACTACTACTAATACTATTACTACTGTTACTACTATTTTTACTTATTATTCTATCCATCTATCTATCTATTGTCAGACGCCTTAATCCCGTAAGGGGTGGCCAAAAACAAATCGCCTCCATGTTGCCCTGTCCCCCGCAATTTCATTGCCCTGCTCCCAGTTCACACCCCCGTCTCATATACCTCTCCATGCTATCCCTCCATCTCATCCTTGGCCTCCCCTTCCCTCTCCTCCCTTTCCACCTCATTCTTGGCCTTCCCCTCCCTCTCCCCCCCTTCCACCTCACTCTTATACACTCTCCTCGTCAGTCTCTCACTCTCCATCCTCTCCACATGGCCAAACCACCTCAGTGTGTTTCTCCTAACACTTCCTATCACACCCACATCCACACCACAACGCTCCTTTACTTCCTCATTTGTCAGCCTCTCTCCATGTGACTCTTCATGCCCCTCTCAAATAACTCATTTCTACTGCTCTCACTCTTGACTTCTGTCCCCACAGCACGGTTGAACGTTATTATTATTATTATTATTATTTTATTATTATTATTATTTTATTATTATTATTATTATTATTATTATTATTATTATTTTACCGTACCTAGCACTGGACAACTGAATATCACAATGAATGGGTTTAAAGTGGACATAAGTTGATGTTGGTACTGATAAAAAAAATACAGTATACATAAAGCATTTTCATACACACACACACACACACACACACACACACACACACAGATAGACAGATAGATAAATAGCCTTAATAATTCAACTCATTTTATCAATACATTAATCAAGACTTCAATTATATATTCCACTTACGAAGCAAAAAGAAATTCAATTACTTTTTTTTGGGGGGTGGGGGTCGGGGGGGGATCTGTTTACGTCACCTGATTCTGAGCTGATTCGACTGACCGTGAATCGAACGCGTACTGAATCACAGAACATAAACACTGCTGATTCAGAGTTTTTATTCAAATAGTTAAATTGTTTCTATGACCACTGATGCGATGCTGTTGAGGTGAAGCTGAAGAAAGTAATACACACAGTTAAATGCAGCAGGCCCCTGTGTGTGTGTGTGTGTGTGTGTGTTTTGTGCTCCCTTGCCTGAGTATGTGCGCTTGTTTTTCTGTCCACTTGTTTGTTCATGTTATATACTTGTCTTGTGTGTGTGTGTGTGTGTGTGTGTGTGTGTGTGTGTGTGTGGTTCTTTGTTTTGTGTTTGGCTGCATTTGTGTGAGCTTGTCTGTTTGTTTTATCGATTAAGTTTTGTATGCTTATTTGTTTGCATGTATATGTGTATGAACGTGTGTAGGTGTGTATGAACGTGTGTATGTGTGTGTATTTGTGTCTGTGTGTCTGTCAGTGTAGCTAGTTATATATTTAATGATTTAATTGCTCTTTGGATTGGTCATATCTCTACAATCAGTCTCTCGAAGGGGAAAAAAGTATTGGATTGCGGTCAGGTGTGAGTATTTCCCGCGTCATTACACTCTGGCGTCAAGTCACCTTCGCTCAGCCTCTGTGTGTGTGTGTGTGTGTGTGTGTGTGTGTGTGTGTGTGTGTGTGTGTGTGTGTGTGTGTGTGTGTGTGTGTGTGATCCCACTCACTTTCACTGTTCCATCAGCTTCCGCATCCTCCCCTCATCTCCTTCAGTCTCTTATTATAAGCTCTTGGTCAGGTATCTTTCCGTGTTTGTAATTATGTACGAGTATATAATTATGTGAGTGTATTTATGTCAACAAAGTAAATATCGTGTGTGTGTGTGTGTGTGTGTGTAGATAGTAAGATATGTAGATAGTAAGATATAATAACAGAGAAAATAAAATAAATCTTCAGTTCCTAGGCTAGGTCAGTCTGCATTGCCCTCACCCAGGGAAGAGTGAGAAGCGAATAGGCAGACAGGGCGTGACTCTGCCTTCACGGTTTCCAGAGATATAAAGAAAGGAGGCGATGGTGTGCGATCATGGGTGGACTACTCATATTTTTTGCCAGGATGGAAAATATTAAAGCAGGAAGCGTAGAACCTTTTTTTTTTTTTTTTTTTTTGAGCGGGGCTTTTAAAATAAAAAAAAAAAAAAAGAAGCCTGGAACTTTTTTTTTTTTTTTTTTTTTTTTAGAGAGAGAGAGAGAGAGAGAGAGAGAGAGAGAGGGGGAGAATTATTAGCCAAAATCAAGATGCGTTCCTTTCGTGATGTCTGAACGTTTTGCGTATCAATAACTGGGAGTGGGGTGTGCAGGTTAAAGACAGTTCCAGAGTTGACCAGGTGCATGCATGAACGACTAAGAGGAACAGTTTATTCTTGCATTAGAGAGTTAGAAAGGAGGTGAAAGTGTAGTGGGTTGGTGTTCCGTGTCTCGTAATTGGAAAGGAATGCATGCAGGAAGTTCAGGTGACTACTGATCGGCGAAATAAGTATAATTGAGGTTGGGGGGTGGAGATGAAACTGGCGTTGATGGTATTGTTGTTATAGATACTCTTCTACTGCTTCCTCTTCCTCTTCCTCTTCTTCTTTCTTCCTCTTCTTTACTATTTCTTCTTCGTCCATCCTATTTCTTCTTTTCCTTCTTCTTCTTCTTCTTCTTTTCTTCCGTTCTATATCTTCTTCTTCTTCTTCTTCTCCGTCGTCTTCTTCTTTCTTCTCCGTCTTCTCTTTCTTCTTCGTCTTCTTCTTTTTCTTCGTCCTCTTCTTCTTCTTCTTCCTCTTCGTTCTTCTTCTTCTTCTCCGTCTTCTTCTTCCTTCCTATTTCTTCTTCTTCTTCCTCTTCTTCTTCTTCTTGTAACCGCAGGCTTATGAGGACGAGCAGAGGGGGGACGGAAAGGGAGCTGAGGGGTGTCTGTATAACCGGGCAGTGTAGTCACCCATTTATACCAGTGCCACCGCGTGAAGGCGTCCCCCACCACCACCAACACTGCAGTAAATGTCCTTTGTAATTATTGTATATAGATATCAGTTAATGTATAATTCTCTCTCTCTCTCTCTCTCTCTCTCTCTCTCTCTCTCTCTCTCTCTCTCTCTCTCTCAATAAATAACGTGTTCAATAAATAACGTGTTCAATAAATAACGTGTTCAATAAATAACGTGTTCAATAATAACATGTTCAATAATAACGTGTTCAGCAAAGAACGAGTTCAATAAATAATGTGTTAGTGGCAGTTTTTACATCTTTTATTATTATTATTATTATTATTATTATTATTATTATTGTTGTTATTATTATTATTATAGTGGTAGGAGGGGGCGCTCACCATCCACTCACTCTATGTAGTGTTGATCTTGGGTGACTGCCCTTTCCTCTCTTCCTTCCTTCTTTCCTTCTTTCCCCTTCTGTCTTTCCTTCATTCTTTCCTCTTTCTTATGCCTACGGGCGACTACATTCCCTCTTCTGTCTTTCTTTCCTTCATTCTTTCCTCTTCCTTCTGCCTATGGGTGACTCTACGGTACACTGAGTGACAAGCCAAATGGTTTCCTGTACACCAGGAAACCTTTTACTACGCTGGGTGGTAACCATATAACCAAATTTTGGCGCCTGGTGTTTTAGTGGGTAATTATTGCGCTCCAGTAGGATTGAGCCGGTGAAGGTTTATATCCAAGGGATAGTTGGGGTTGATTGGTCTCGTAATGCCACTCAGGGATGAGTGAGACTGGTCACTTTCATCTTAAATGTCAGGACCAACATGCCTAGCCCCGGGATCCTACGCTCCGCTCCTCATGGGGCAACACAGAATTAGATGATGATGATGATGATGATGATGATGATTATATTTTTCTTCTTCTTCTTCTTCCTCTTCTTCTTCTTCTTCTTCTTCTTCTTATTATTATTATTATTATTATTACTTCTATTATTATTATTATTATTATCATTATTATTATTATTACCAGTTAGTTTCTGCTTATGACAAATTAGCTCTTTGACTTCGACGATGCCTGACGTAATTTGGTTTTGTTGCCTCCAGACAAATGTATTTCATCTTAAGACAGACACTGATCACTGAAGAGGCGAAGGGCGGCCACTCAAACCCCCTGCTGACGACGACATAGCAGTGTATGATAAAGTAGTTTGTACTCTGACTCGGCTGTGTACATCTCAAGCCATTACACAAACCGCCAGGCATTACATAATCTGCGTACGGTGACAGCAGAGGGCACAGTACATGACAAAGTAAACTGTACTCTCTACGATCGCTTACATCTAAAAGCGTTACACAGATCGCCAGGCATTACATAAACTGCGTACAGTGACACAGCAAAGTACAACACATGACAAAGTAAACTGTCCTCTACATGATCACTTACATCTAAAAGCATTACACAGATCGCCAGGCATTACTTAAACTGCATAAATTGACACAGCAAAGAACAGCACAGGACAAAATAAACTGTACTCTAACTGCTGACTGCCCCGCTATGGTCTGAGTTGTTTTAGGGGGAAGAGCTTGTAAGAGGCAGAAAAGAGATAACCCCTTCACCCCCATGACGTATTTTCTTAACTTATTCTTGCTGCTGATTTTATTTCAATTTGTGAGGATTTTTTTCATACTGGAGGGAGGCTTAGTGATGTTTCGTATCCATTCACTGAGAGAGATTTCTCCCCAAATTAAATATATTCTGAAATCAACAAGAATTATATAAATCACATTACGTCCTCAGCTGGTAACTCATGTGTCAGGGATGTGATTGTAGGACTCACTTGATTTCTTTTCGCTTCTGTTTGATCATTTACAGATGTTAGTGGATAGCAATACTGTAATTTTAAGTGCTTCTTTGAATTTGTTACTTCATGATGCTAAATGCTGGATAGGTTGTCATGTTTTTCTGTAGATAAACATATGACTGGTTATCACTTGGCTTTCATAGTTTTTCGATTATTATTTACATCCTGTTTATCAGCACAGATTTCATGGGACGGTGATAACGCGAGAATACTGGATCATTTCAGGCGTGTACGGAAATAAACACAAAATTTATGAGTGTACCATAGTTTCCTACGTGCCTTTACAAGTCAGTCTTTCTAAGTCTTTCATTAAAAACAACAGCAAACGTAAATGAGGTTAAGTTTGCAGTCACTACCATGCAAGAGGTAATTACATTTTTCATAGATTTCGACAGAGTTTGGCTCATTTGCAAGATTCTAACACTGAGATCTGCCATCCTGAATTTCATAATAGCAAGAAAATAAGCACTACCCCACAAAATGATCGGTGCCAGATGTCCACTCGATCCTCAAATCACTGTATCCCGCGACTGTATAAGGGGTGTGTTATTGTAGGGATATAAAGCATTGAGTTATTATTGTACAGTACAGTATTTTATTTTATTACGAATGCAGGACACAGATGATCAGTAATGACTGTGTTCGCTTGTGTTGTGTGGTCTGGCTGGTGGTCTGGTCTCTCTCATTCGCCGTAAGTGGGCTTGGGGCAGACGGTCTTGTAGGTGTTGCGGACCTCGGTGGTAGTCAGGTACTGGGGCAGGTACTGGGTCTGGTACTGGGTGTGGTACTGCACCTGGGTAGTGGTAATGTACTGGGGGCGGTATTCAGTTGTGTACATTGTTTGGTACTGGGTGTGGGTGATGTACTGGGTCTGGTACTGAGTCTGAGTGATGTACTTGGGGATGTACTGAGTGCTTGTGATGTACTGTGTGCTATACTGAGTTTGGTATTGGGTCTTGTACTGGGTGACGTACTGATTCTGGGTCTTGTAGGCGGTGCGTGTGACGTAGTGAGGCACGTACTGGGTCTGGTACTGGGTTTGGTACTGGGTGCGGTACTGGGTGCGGTAGAGGGTGGTGGGCACGTACTGCTGCTTGTAGACCGTGGAGTACACAGGCACCTGGCGAGTACAGACAAATACAGTATAGGTAGAGTGAAAGGAGAAAGTTAGTTTATTATCCCTCCTACAGTAAGACACCACTGTTTATGCTGACCTGTTCTGACCTGACACTAGTGCATAAAATTGTAAGAAATGCGTCTGGTACTGACCTGCTGGACCTGCGTCTGGTACTGGGTGACGTAGTGGGTCTCGGGTCTGCAGGGCTGAGGGTAACTGGCCTCTGCCAACACACTCGCCACCACTGCCAACACCACCACAAGCACACCTACACCGCTAGTGCCAACAGCCATCTGACAACACAGATTTCATGTAATTTACTGTATAGGTACCAGCACACACAAACACACACCGACACCAGCACCAACACAACCCTACAGTTAGCTACACCACTACAATCATAAAATATCTGCAATACACAAGATGCTTATTCCATATTTTAAATTTCCCTCTTCGAGTATGTTATTCTGAAGTCCACTTTCATTATAATTTTCCATAACAATCTGTGTATAATCACATAGTCATAGGTATAGAACAGTCTGATTTGGCTGCCAGTGCTCACCTCTAAAGTTGTTAATTGTGTGAGTTGCGGACGTAATGTGATGGTGAGAGTGTGAGGGAGGTATTTATACACTTGGCCTACACACCTGGCCGCCTGTAGTTAGTACTGAAGGGGTTATGGGGAGAGGTACACCTTCACTCCACTTTCAGCACTGTGCAGGTGATGTTAACAATATTTGCTGTTCTGTAGTATCCAAACAGCACAATTTTTCATTCGTCATTGTTGTTATCAGGAATTGTAAGGACTGATTTGTTGCACTGTGATGGATGAATTGCTTGTTTTTGTTTTATTTTTATTTTTTTGGTAACAGTGAAGTACATGTTAATGACTCGGCAGTTTTAGTTCCACAAAATTTTATTAGTTTGGAAAGAGAGTTATTAAGGTTGTAAAGGAATCCAAACATTATACAGAATTTCTTATTTACGGAATTTATTTACGGAATGCATTAACAGGAAATATTATAAATGGGTTAATATATAGACAATTTTATATTCTTTAAGTAGCCATTCGGGTGCCTCGTACAATCACCTTGGAAATTATCTTGAACTCCTAATCCCCAAATTTGCACCGAGTGGCTGAATAAATCCCCCTTACTACCTTTTATTAAAGCGATTACACCTGCCTTAATTCAGTTTTATCTATACATACTCACACAACATGGCAGCATCAACACTTGGACTTTCACATGCACTACTGTCACTACACATCGACCATTCCCATTCATGTCTCACTATCACGAGGAAATGCACTACTGTCACTGCACATACACCATTCCCATTCATGTCTCATCACTACGGGGAAGTGCTCTACTATCACTACAGCCATTCCCATTCATGTCTCATCACCACAGGGAAATGCACTACTGTCACTACACATACACCATTCCCATTCATGTCTCATCACCACAGGGAAATGCACTACTGTCACTACACATACACCATTCCCATTCATGTCTCATCGCCACAGGGAAATGCACTACTGTCACTACATATACACCATTCCCATTCATGTCTCTTCACCACAGGGAAATGCACTACTGTCACTACATATACACTATTCCCATGCATGTCTCATCACCACAGTGAAATGCACTACTGTCACTACATACACACTATTCCCATGCATGTCTCGTCATCACGGGGAAAGGTTGGGTCTGGCTGCCACTTTCCCACCATGACGGTGATCTGTTCTTGAAGGCAGCCTCATCTGAATTATTATAGTTATCACGACACTTTAATTTCCTGCTACACCTCCCGCCAATCTACCTTTCCCCAGAGACCCGGTCCTTTAATAAAAATTTTTTCCCATGGACCAAATTCTTTCATAGTTGATCTAATTTCCACATCAATTTATTTTTCCTCAGTACCATAATATTTTCCTCACAGACCTACTTACCCAATAGACCTACTTTCTCCATGCACCCACGGACCCTTTTCATCCATGGACCTATTTCCTCTATAGATTTTTTCCCATTGTTCTTAATTTCCCCATGGACCTATTTTCCTCATGGACCTATTTCCCCCATGGACCCATTTTTCCCCATGGACCTTTTTTCCTCATGGACCTATTTTCCCATTGGACCTAATTTCCCCATGAACCTAGTTTCCCCATGGACCTATTTCCCTCATAGACCTGTTTCCCCCTATCAAAAGAACATATCAAGGACCTATATTCATCTATGGGACTATTTTACCCACTGGACCTGTTTTTACTTGGTCCCATATCCCCTAATTTTCCACATAGACCTATTCCCACCATGGACCTACGTACCCTATGGACCAATTGCCTATGACCAATTTTTACCCATCCACACACACACACACACACACACACACACACACACACACAGTTTACCAGTGTAGTCGATCTCTGCAGTCACGCGTTGGCTGCAACTCACACACACACACACACACACACACACACACACACACACACACACACATTCACCAGTGCTGTCAATCTCTTCAGTGTGACGCCTGCTTTACTCCTGAGGCTCCTTGACTCATGAAAATTAAGTATGACCAGACTCCTATTAGTGAAAGGGGTGTCAGTGTGACGGTGTAATGGGGATATTAAATCATTCACATCACACGCTATTATATTTATTTCCTTCAGTGTAAAAGACTCATATGGTCAACACATTTCGTTCGAGTTCATCAAATTTGGATTCGGATTCATAAACATCGCTACCATCGATTTCCGGGCATAGCTAAGAATTCAATCTATAGAAAGAAGAAAAAGGCATGGGAATTTGCTAAGCATTTTATTCTGTTTGGTTGGAAATACAAAAAAATATGAAATTGATAGCGTCTTCCTCAATCTTTCCAGAACTGACATTACAGCTATCGATGTGTCTGTCTCGTCGGGATAGTAAAACATTTGGTTCATGATAATATGCCATGTTTGATTTCTCACAGCACTCGATTAAACTGTACAGAGATGGCTGATGACGTTGGCTGGTTGCGTTGGTGTGGTGGTGGTTGTGTGGTGTGGTGGTGGTGTTCGTGTGGTGGTGGTTGTGTTGGTGTGGTGGTGGTTGATGTGTTGGTGTGGTGGTGGTTGCGTTGGTGTGGTGGCGGTTGTGTTGGTGTAGTGGTGGTGGTTATGTTGTGTTGTCTGGCTGGTGGTCTGGTCTCTCATTAGCCGTAAGTGGGCTTGGGGCAGACGGTTTTGTAGGTGTTGCGGACCTTGGTGATAGTCAGGTACTGGGGCAGGTACTGGGTCTGGTACTGGGTGTGGTACTGCACCTGGGTAGTGGTAATGTACTGGGGGCGGTATTCAGTTGTGTACGTTGTTTGGTACTGGGTGTGGGTGACGAACTGGGTCTGGTACTGAGTCTGGGTGATGTACTTGGGGATGTACTGAGTGCTTGTAATGTACTGGGTGCTATACTGAGTTTGGTACTGGGTCTTGTACTGGGTGATGTACTGAGTCTGGGTCTTGTAGGCGGTGCGTGTGACGTAGTGAGGCACGTACTGGGTCTGGTACTGGGTTTGGTACTGGGTGCGGTACTGGGTGCGGTAGAGGGTGGTGGGCACATACTGCTGCTTGTAGACCGTGGAGTACACAGGCACCTGGCGAGTACAGACAAATACAGTACAGGTAGAATGAAAGGAGGAAGTTAGTTTATTATTCCTCCTACAGTACGACACCACTGTTTATGCTTACCTGTTCTGACCTGACACTAGTGCATAAAATTGTAAGAAATGCGTCTGGTACTGACCTGCTTGACCTGCGTCTGGTACTGGGTGACGTAGTGGGTCTCGGGTCTGCAGGGCTGAGGGTAACTGGCCTCTGCCAACACACTCGCCACCACTGCCAATACCACCACAACCACACCTACACCGCTAGTGGCAACAGCCATCTGACAACACAGATTTCATTTAATTTACTGTATAGGTACAAGCACACACAAACACACACCGACACCAGCACCAACACCACCCCACAGTTAGCTACACCACTACAATCATAAAATATCTGCAATACACAAGATGCTTATTCCATATTTTAAATTTTCTTCTTCGAGTGTGTTATTCTGAAGTCCACTTTCATTATCATTTTCCATAACAATCTGTGTATAATCACCACATAGTCATAGGTATAGAACAGTCTGATTTGGCTGCCAGTGCTCACCTCTGAAGTTGTTAATTGTGTGAGTTTCGGACGTAATGTGATGGTGAGAGTGTGAGGGAGGTATTTATACACCTGGCCTACACACCTGGCCGCCTGTAGGTTAGTACTGAAGGTGTTATGGGGAGAGGCACACCTTCACTCCACTTTCAGCACTGTCCAGGTGATGTAAACAATATTTGCTGTTCTGCAGGATCCAAACAGCACAATTTTTCATTCGTCATTGTTGTTATCATGAATTGTAAGGACTGATTTGTTGTACTGTGATGGATGAATTGCTTTTTTTTTTTTTTTAATTTGGTAACAGTGAAGTAGATGTTAATGACTCGGCGGTTTTAGTTCTACAAAATTTGATTAGTTTCGAATGAGAGTTATTAAGGTTGTAAAGAAATCCAAACATTATACAGCATTTCTTATTTACGGAATTTATTTACGGAATGCATTAACAGGAAATATTATAAATGGGTTAATATATAGACAATTTTATATTGTTTAAGTAGCCATTCGGGTGCCTCGTACAATCACCTTGAAAATTAATCCTGAACTCCCAATCCCCAAATTTGCACCGAATGGCTGAATAAATCCCCTTTATTACCTTTTATTAAAGCGATTACACCTGCCTTAATTCAGTTTTATCTATACACACTCATACAACATGGCAGCATCAACACTTGGACTTTCACATGCACTACTGTCACTACACATACACCATTTCCATTCATGTCTCATCACCACGGGGAAGTGCACTGCTATCACTACACATACACTATTCCCTCTCATGTCTCACTATCACGAGGAAATGCACTACTGTCACTACACATACACCATTCCCATTCATGTCTCACTATCACGAGGAAATGCACTACTGTCACTACACATACACCATTCCCATTCATGTCTCATCACTACGGGGAAATGCACTACTATCACTACATATACACTATTCCCATGCATGTCTCATCACTACCGGGAAATGCACTACTATCACTACATATACACTATTCCCATGCATGTCTCATCACCACAGGGAAATGCACTACTGTCCCTACATATACACTATTCCCATGCATGTCTCGTCATCACGGGGAAAGGTTGGGTCTGGCTGCCACTTTCCCACCATGACGGTCATCTGTTCTTGAAGGCAGCCTCATCTGAATTATTATAGTTATCAACCAAACTTTAATTTCCTGCTACACCTCCCGCCAATCTACGTTTCCCCAGAGACCCGTTTCTTCAATAAATAATTTTCCCATGGACCAAATTCTTTCCTAGTTGATCTAATTTCCACATCAATTTATTTTCCCTCTTTACCATAATATTTTCCTCACAGACCTACTTACCCAATAGACCTACTTTCTCCATACACCCACGGACCCTTTTCACCCATGGACCTATTTCCTCTGTGGATTTGTTCCCGTTGGACTTATTTTCCCTATGGACCTATTTCCCCCATTGACCTATTTTTCCCCATGGACCTATTTTCCAAATGGACCTATTTTCCCCGTGGACTTATTTTCCTCATATACCTTTTTTCCTCATGGACCTGTTTTCCCCATCGACCTATTTTCCATATCGACTTATTTTCCCCATCGACCTATTTTCCCATTGGACCTATTTTCCTCATGGACCTATTTTCCCATTGGACCTAATTTCCCCATGAACCTATTTTCCCCATGGACCTATATCCCTCATAGACCTGTTTCCCCCTATCAAAAGACCAAAACAAGGACCTATATTCATCTATGGACCTATTTTACCCACTGGACCTGTTTCTACTTGGACCCATATCCTCTAATTTTCCACATGGACCTATTCCCACCATGGACCTACGTACCCCATGGACCAATTGCCTATGACTAATTTTCCCCCATCCACACACACACACACACTGATAGATAGATAGTTTATTGACCACAGCAATTACAGAGTTTGTTTTACAAAAATCATATAGTATACAAAATCATTTGAACAAAGTATAAATTAAGTAATTTTCTTACAAACACACACACACACACACACACACACACACACACACACACACACACACACACACACACACACAATTTACCAGTGTAGTCGATCTCTGTAGTCACGCGATGGCTACAACTCACACACTCACACACACACACACACACACACACACACACACACACACACACACACACACACACACACACACACACACACACACACACAATTTACCAGTGTAGTCGATCTCTGCAGTCACGCGATGGCTACAACTCACACACACACACACACACACACACACACACACACACACACACACACACACACACATTCACCAGTGCTGTCAATCTCTTCAGTGTGACGCCTGCTTTACTCCTGAGGCTCCTTGACTCATGAAAATTAAGTATGACCAGACTCCTATTAGTGAAAGGGGTGTCAGTGTGACGGTGTAATGGGGATATTAAATCATTCACATCACACGCTATTATATTTATTTCCTTCAGTGTAAAAGACTCATATGGTCAACACATTTCGTTCGAGTTCATCAAATTTGGATTCGGATTCATAAACATCGCTACCATCGATTTCAGGCCACAGAAAAGGATTCAATCTATAGAAAGAAGAAAAATCCATGGGAAATTACTGAGCATTTTATTCTGTTTGGTTCGTAATACAAAAAAATATGAAATTGATAGCGTCTTCCTCAATTTTTCCAGAACTGACAATACAGCTATCCATGTGTCTGTCTCGTCGGGATAGTAAAACATATGGTTCATGATAATATGCCATGTTTGATTTCCCACAGCACTCGATTAAACTGTACAGAGATGGCTGATGTTATTGGCTGGTTGCGTTGGTGTGGTGGTGGTTGTGTGGTGTGTTGGTGGTTGCGTGGGTGTGGTGGTGGTTGTGTTGGTGTGGTGGTGGTTGTGTTGGTGTGGTGGTGGTTGATGTGTTGGTGTGTTGGTGGTTGCGTTGGTGTGTTGATGGTTGTGTTGGTGTGGTGGTGGTGGTTGTGTTGTGTGGTCTGCCTTGTAGTCTGGTGTCTCTCATTAGCCGTAAGTGGGCTTGGGGCAGACGGTCTTGTAGGTGTTGCGGACCTTGGTGATAGTCAGGTACTGGGGCAAGTACTGGGTCTGGTACTGGGTGTGGTACTGCACCTGGGTAGTGGTAATGTACTGGGGACGGTATTCAGTTGTGTACATTGTTTGGTACTGGGTGTGGGTGATGTACTGGGTCTGGTACTGAGTCTGGGTGATGTATTTGGGAATGTACTGAGTGCTGGTAATGTAGTGGGTGCTATACTGAGTTTGGTATTGGGTCTTGTACTGGGTGACGTACTGAGTCTGGGTCTTGTAGGCGGTGCGTGTGACGTAGTGAGGCACGTACTGGGTCTGGTACTGGGTTTGGTACTGGGTGCGGTACTGGGTGCGGTAGAGGGTGGTGGGCACGTACTGCTGCTTGCAGACCGTGGAGTACACCGGCACCTGGCGAGTACAGACAAATACAGTACAGGTAGAATGAAAGGAGGAAGTTAGTTTATTATCCCTCCTACAGTAAGACACCACTGTTTATGCTGACCTGTCCTGACATGACACTAGTGCATAAAATTGTAAGAAATGCGTCTGGTACAGACCTGCTTGACCTGCGTCTGGTACTAGGTGACGTAGTGGGTCTCGGGTCTGCAGGGCTGAGAGTAACTGGCCTCTGCCAACACACACGCCACCATTGCCAACACCACCACAACCACACCTACACCGCTAGTGCCAACAGCCATCTGACAACATAGATTTCATTTAATGTATTGCACTATTACCAGCCCACCTACACCCATACCAGCACCAACACTACCCCACACTTAGCTACACCACTACAATCATCAAATATCTGCATTACTCAAGATGCTAATTCCTTATTTTAAATTTCCTTCTTGGAATATGTTATTTTGAAAACCACTTTCATTATCATTTTCCAGAATAGTCTGAGGGTAATCACCTCATAGTTATAGGTATAGAACAGTCTGATTTGGCTGCCAGTGCTCGCCTCTGAAGTTGTTAATTGTGTGAGTTTCGGACGTAATGTGATGGTGAGAGTGAGTGGGAGGTATTTATACACCTGGCCTACACACCTGGCCGCCTGCAGGTTAGTACTGAAGGGGTTACGGGGAGAGGCACACCTTTACTCCACTTTCAGCACTGTCCAGGTGATGTTAACAATATTTGCTGTTCTGCAGTATCCAAACAGCACAATTTTTGATTCGTCATTCTTGTTATCAGGAATTGTAAGGACTGATTTGTTGTACTGTGATGGATGAATTGTTTTTTTTTTTTTTTTTTTTTTTTTTTTAGTAACAGTGAAGTAGATGTTAATGACTCGGCAGTTTTAGTTCCACAAAATTTGATTAGTTTGGAATGAGAGTTATTAAAGTTGTAAAGGAATCCAAACATTATACAGCATTTCTTATTTACGGAATTTTTTTACGGAATGCATTAACAGGAAATATTATAAATGGGTTAATATATAGACAAATTTATACTCTTTAAGTAGCCATTCGGGTGCCTCGTACAATCACCTTGAAAATAAATCTCGAACTCCCAATCCCCAAATTTGCACCGAGTGGCTGAATAAATCCCCCTTATTACCTTTTATTAAAACGATTACACCTGCCTTAATTCAGTTTTATCTATAAATACTCATGCAACATGGCAGCATCAACACTTGGACTTTCACATGCACTACTGTCACTACACATACACCATTTCCATTCATGTCTCATCACAACGGGGAAGTGCACTGCTATCACTACACATACACCATTCCTTTTCATGTCTCACTATCACGAGGAAATGCACTACTGTCACTACACATACACCCTTCCCATTCATGTCTCACTATCACGAGGAAATGAACTACTGTCACTACACATACACCTTTCCCATTCATTTCTCATCACCACAGGGAAATGCACTACTGACACTACACATACACTTTTCCCATTCATGTCTCATCACCACAGGGAAATGCACTACTGACACTACACATACACCATTCCCATTCATGTCTCATCACCACAGGGAAATGCACTACTGTCACTACACATACACCATTCCCATTCATGTCTCATCACTACGGGGAAATGCACTACTATCACTACATATACACTATTCCCATACATGTTTCATCACCACAGGGAAATGCACTACTGTCACTACATATACACTATTCCCATGCATGTCTCGTCATCACGGGGAAAGGTTGGGTCTGGCTGCCACTTTCCCACCATGACGGTGATCTGCTCTTGAAGGCAGCCTCATCTGAATTATTATAGTTATCACCAAACTTTAATTTCCTGCTACACCTCTCGCCAATCCACCTTTCCCCAGAGACCCGTTCCTTTAATAAAAATTTTTTCCCATGGACCAAATTCTTTCCTAGCTGATCTAATTTCCACATCAATTTATTTTCTCTCAGTACCATAATATTTTCCTCACAGACCTACTTACCCAATAGACCTACTTTCTCCATACACCCACGGACCCTTTTCACCCATGGAGCTATTTCCTCCATGGATTTTTTCCCATTGGACTTAATTTCCCCATGGACCTATTTTCCTCATGGACCTATTTCCCCCATAGACCTATTTTTCCCATAAACCTAATTAACCCCATGGACCTATTTTCCTCATGGACCTATTTCCTCCATGGACCTATTTTCCTCATGGACCTATTTTCCAATTGGACCTAATTTCCCTATGAACCTATTTTCCCCATGGACCTATTTTCCTCATGGACCTATTTTCCTCATCTATCTCTTTCCCCCATGGACCTATTTTCCCCATGGACCTATTTCCCCCATGGACCTATTTTCCTCATCTACCTCTTTCCCCCCATGGACCTATTTTCCCCATGGACCTATTTTCCCCATGGACCTATTTTCCCCATGGACCTATTTTCCCATTGGACCTATTTTCCCCATGAACCTATTTTCCCCATGGGCCTATTTCCCTCAGACCTGTTTCCCCCTATCAAAAGACCAAAACAAGGACCTATATTCATCTATGGACCTATTTTACCCACTGGACCTGTTTTTACTTGGACCCATATCCCCTAATTTTCCACATGGACCTATTCCCACCATGGACCTACGTACTCCATAGACCAATTGCCTATGACCAATTTTCCCCCATCCACACACACACACACACACACACACACACACACACACACACAATTTACCAGTGTAGTCGATCTCTGCAGTCACGCTATGGCTGCAACTCAGTCGCACACACACACACACACACACACACACACACACACACACACACACATTCACCAGTGCTGTCAATCTCTTCAGTGTGACGCCTGCTTTACTCCTGAGGCTCCTAGACTCATGAAAATTAAGTATGACAAGACTCCTATTAGTGAAAGGGGTGTCAGTGTGACGGTGTAATGGGGATATTAAATCATTCACATCACACGCTATTATATTTATTTCCTTCAGTGTAAAAGACTCATATGGTCAACACATTTCGTTCGAGTTCATCAAATTTGGATTCGGATTCATAAACATCGCTACCATCGATTTCCGGGCATAGCTAAGGATTCAATCTATAGAAAGAAGAAAAATGCATGGGAATTTACTGAGCATTTTATTCTGTTTGGTTCGTAATACAAAAAAATATGAAATTGATAGCGTCTTGGGTCTGGTTAGTACTTGGATGGGTGACCGCCTGGGAACACCAGATGCTGTTGGCATCCCTATGTGTCAAGTGGGGTTGGTGGAGGATTAGTGCCCCTCCCTGTAAAACAATTAACTCTAAGCCCTTGGCCACCCCGTTTGGAATACATGGCGTCTGGCAATGAATGAATGAATGAATAATAGCGTCTTCCTCAATCTTTCCAAAACTGACATTACAGCTATCCATGTGTCTGTCTCGTCGGGATAGTAAAACATTTGGTTCATGATAATATGCCATGTTTTATGTCTCACAGCACTCGATTAAACTGTACAGAGATGGCTGATGGTGTTGGCTGGTTGCGTTGGTGTGGTGGTGGTTGTGTGGTGTGGTGGTGGTTGCGTGGGTGTGGTGGTGGTTGTGTTTGTGAGGTGATGGTTGTGTTGGTATGGTGGTGGTTGTGTGGTGTGGTGGTGGTTGATGTGTTGGTGTGGTGGTGGTTGTGTGGTGTGGTGGTGGTTGTGTTGGTGTGGTGGTGGTTGTGTGGTGTGGTGGTGGTTGTGTTGGTGTGGTGGTGGTTGTGTGGTGTGGTGGTGGTTGATGTGTTGGTGTGGTGGTGGTTGTGTGGTGTGGTGGTGGTTGTGTGGTGTGGTGGTGGTTGTGTGGTGTGGTGGTGGTTGCATTGGTGTGGTGGTGGTTGTGTGGTGTGGTGGTGGTTGCGTGGGTGTGGTGGTGGTTGTGTTGGTGAGGTGGTGGTTGTGTTGGTGTGGTGGTGGTTGTGTTGGTGAGGTGGTGGTTGTGTGGTGAGGTGGTGGTTGTGTTGGTGTGGTGGTGGTTGATGTGTTGGTTTGGTGGTGGTTGTGTGGTGTGGTGGTGATTGCGTTGGTGTGGTGGTGGTTGTGTGGTGTGGTGGTGTTGCGTGGGTGTGGTGGTGGTTGTGTTGGTGAGGTGGTGGTTGTGTTGGTGTGGTGGTGGTTGTGTTGGTGTGGTGGTGGTTGATGTGTTGGTGTGGTGGTGGTTGTGTTGGTGTGGTGGTGGTTGTGTTGGTGTGGTGGTGGTGATTGTGTTGTGTGGTCTGGCTGGTGGTCTGGTCTCTCTCATTAGCCGTAAGTGGGCTTGGGGCAGACGGTCTTGTAGGTGTTGCGGACCTCGGTGGTAGTCAGGTACTGGGGCAGGTACTGGGTCTGGTACTGGGTGTGGTACTGCACCTGGGTAGTGGTAATGTACTGGGGGCGGTATTCAGTTGTATACATTGTTTGGTACTGGGTGTGGGTGATGTACTGGGTCTGGTACTGAGTCTGGGTGATGTACTTGGGGATGTACTGAGTGCTTGTAATGAACTGGGTGCTATACTGAGTTTGGTACTGGGTCTTGTACTGGGTGACGTACTGAGTCTGGGTCTTGTAGGCGGTGCGTGTGACGTAGTGAGGCACGTACTGGGTCTGGTACTGGGTTTGGTACTGGGTGCGGTACTGGGTGCGGTAGAGGGTGGTGGGCACGTACTGCTGCTTGTAGACCGTGGAGTACACAGGCACCTGGCGAGTACAGACAAATAAAGTATAGGTTGAATGAAAGGAGAAAGTTAGTTTATTATCCCTAATACAGTAAGACACCACTGTTTATGCTGACCTGTTCTGACCTGACACTAGTGCATAAAATTGTAAGAAATGCGTCTGGTACTGACCTGCTGGACCTGCGTCTGGTACTGGGTGACGTAGTGGGTCTCGGGTCGGCAGGGCTGAGGGTAACTGGCCTCTGCCAACACACTCGCCACCACTGCCAACACCACCACAACCACACCTACACCGCTAGTGCCAACAGCCATCTGACAACACAGATTTCATGTAATTTACTGTATAGGTACCAGCACACACAAACACACACCGACACCAGCACCAACACAACCCTACAGTTAGCTACACCACTACAATCATAAAATATCTGCAATACACAAGATGCTTATTCCATATTTTAAATTTCCCTCCTCGAGTATGTTATTCTGAAGTCCACTTTCATTATAATTTTCCATAACAATCTGTGTATAATCACATAGTCATAGGTATAGAACAGTCTGATTTGGCTGCCAGTGCTCACCTCTGAAGTTGTTAATTGTGTGAGTTGCGGACGTAATGTGATGGTGAGAGTGTGAGGGAGGTATTTATACACTTGGCCTACACACCTGGCCGCCTGTAGGTTAGTACTGAAGGGGTTATGGGGAGAGGTACACCTTCACTCCACTTTCAGCACTGTGCAGGTGATGTTAACAATATTTGCTGTTCTACAGTATCCAAACAGCACAATTTTTCATTCGTCATTGTTGTTATCAGGAATTGTAAGGACTGATTTATTGTACTGTGATGGATGAAATGCTTGTTTTTTTTTTTTTTTTTTTTTGGTAACAGTGAAGTAGATGTTAATAACTCGGCAGTTTTAGTTCCACAAAATTTGATTAGTTTGGAATGAGAGTTATTAAGGTTGTAAAGGAATGCAAACATTATACAGCATTTCTTATTTACGGAATTTATTTACGGAATGCATTAACAGGAAATATTATAAATGGGTTAATATATAGACAATTTTATATTCTTTAAGTAGCCATTCGGGTGCCTGGTACAATCACCTTGGAAATTATCTTGAACTCCCAATCCCCAAATTTGCACCGAGTGGCTGAATAAATCCCCTTTATTACCTTTTATTAAAGCGATTACACCTGCCTTAATTCAGTTTTATCTATACACACTCATACAACATGGCAGCATCAACACTTGGACTTTCACATGCACTACTGTCACTACACATACACCATTCCCATTCATGTCTCACTATCACGAGGAAATGCACTACTGTCACTACACATACACCATTCCCATTCATGTCTCATCACTACGGGGAAGTGCTCTACTATCACTACAGCCATTCCCATTCATGTCTCATCACCACAGGGAAATGCACTACTGTCACTACACATACACCATTCCCATTCATGTCTCATCACCACAGGGAAATGGACTACTGTCACTACACGTACACCATTCCCATTCATGTCTCATCACCACAGGGAAATGCACTACTGTCACTACATAAAGACCATTCCCATTCATGTCTCATCACCACAGGGAAATGCACTACTGTCACTACATATACACCATTCCCATTCATGTCTCATCACCACAGGGAAATGCACTACTGTCACTACATATACACTATTCCCATGCATGTCTCATCACCACAGGGAAATGCACTACTGTCACTACATACACACTATTCCCATGCATGTCACGTCATCACGGGGAAAGGTTGGGTCTGGCTGCCACTTTCCCACCATGACGATGATCTGTTCTTGAAGGCAGCCTCATCTGAATTATTATAGTTATCACTACACTTTAATTTCCTGCTACACCTCTCGCCAATCTACCTTTCCCCAGAGACCCGTTCCTTCAATAAAAATTTTTTCCCATGGACCAAATTCTTTCCTAGTTGATCTAATTTCCACATGAATTTATTTTCCCTCAGTACCATAATATTTTCCTCACAGACCTACTTACCCAATAGACCTACTTTCTCCATACACTCACGGACCCTTTTCATCCATGGACCTATTTCCTCTATAGATTTTTTCTCATTGGACTTATTTTCCCCATGGACCTATTTTCCTCATGGACCTATTTCCCCCATGGATTTATTTCCCCCATGGATTTATTTCCCCCATGGACCTATTTTCCCCATGGACCTATTTTCCCCATAGACCTATTTTCCTCATATACCTATTTTCCCATTGGACCTAATTTCCCTATGAACCTATTTTCCCATGGACCTTTTTCCCTCATAGACCTGTTTCCCCCTGTCAAAAGACCAAATCAAGGACCCATATTCATCTATGGACCTATTTTACCCACTGGACCTGTTTCTACTTGGACCCATATCCCCTAATTTTCCACATGGACCTATTCCCACCATGGACCTACGTACCCCATAGACCAATTGCCTATGACCAATTTTCTCCCATCCATCCACACACACACACACACACACACACACACACACACACACACACACACACACACGCTGGTGCAGTGGTAACGCTCTCGCTTGCCATCTGGTAGACGGGAGTTCGCGCCTCGCTCAGGTTGCGAAAAGTTTCACTGACGAAGTGGGTGGTTACTGTCCCCCTTGAGCAAGGGGACGGGTGTGTGAGTGTGTGAAGGTCACAGCCTTGCCCTTAGATCGGACTATATGAGCTCTCAGCTCCCTTCCGGGAGGGTAAAAGTTGACGATCACGACCATCAAGTGATCCTGACCGACTCGGTGAATTACACACACACACACACAATTTACCAGTGTAGTCGATCTCTGCAGTCACGCCATGGCTGCAGCTCACTCACACACACACACACACACACACACACACACACACATTCACCAGTGCTGTCAATCTCTTCAGTGTGACGCCTGCTTTACTCCTGAGGCTCCTAGACTCATGAAAATTAAGTATGACAAGACTCCTATTAGTGAAAGGGGTGTCAGTGTGACGGTGTAATGGGGATATTAAATAATTCACATCACACGCTATTATATTTATTTCCTTCAGTGTAAAAGACTCATATGGTCAACACATTTCGTTCGAGTTCATCAAATTTGGATTCGGATTCATAAACATCGCTACCATCGATTTCCGGGCATAGCTAAGAATTCAATCTATAGAAAGAAGAAAAAGGCATGAGAATTTACTGAGCATTTTATTCTGTTTGGTTCGTAATACAAAAAAATATGAAACTGATAGCGTCTTGGGTCTGGTTAGTACTTGGATGGGTGACCGCCTGGGAACACCAGATGCTGTTGGCATCCCTACGTGTCAAGTGGGGTTGCTGGAGGATTAGTGCCCCTTCCTGTAAAACAATTAACTCTAAGCCCTTGGCCACCCCGTTTGGGATACATGGCGTCTGGCAATGAATGAATGAATGAATAATAGCGTCTTCCTGAATCTTTCCAGAACTGACATTACAGCTATCCATGTTTCTGTCTCGTCGGGATAGTAAAACATTTGGTTTATGATAATATGCCATGTTTGATTTCCCACAGCACTCGATTAAACTGTACAGAGATGGCTGATGATGTTGGCTGGTTGCGTTGGTGTGGTGGTGGTTGTGTGGTGTGGTGGTGGTTGCGTGGGTGTGGTGGTGGTTGTGTTGGTGAGGTGATGGTTGTGTTGGTGTGGTGGTGGTTGTGTGGTGTGGTGGTGGTTGATGTGTTGGTGTGGTGGTGGTTGTGTGGTGTGGTGGTGGTTGTGTTGGTGTGGTGGTGGTTGTGTTGGTGTGGTGGTGGTTGTGTGGTGTGGTGGTGGTTGATGTGTTGGTGTGGTGGTGGTTGTGTGGTGTGGTGGTGGTTGTGTGGTGTGGTGGTGGTTGCGTATGTGTGGTGGTGGTTGTGTTGGTGAGGTGGTGGTTGTGTTGGTGTGGTGGTGGTTGTATTGGTGTGGTGGTGGTTGATGTCTTGGTGTGGTGGTGGTTGTGTGGTGTGGTGGTGGTTGCATTGGTGTGGTGGTGGTTGTGTGGTGTGGTGGTGGTTGCGTGGGTGTGGTGGTGGTTGTGTTGGTGTGGTGGTGGTTGTGTTGGTGTGGTGGTGGTTGTGTTGGTGTGGTGGTGGTTGTGTTGGTTTGGTGGTGGTTGTGTTGGTGTGGTGGTGGTTGTGTTGGTGTGGTGGTGGTTGTGTGGTGTGGTGGTGGTTGTGTTGGTGTGGTGGTGGTTGTGTTGGTGTGGTGGTGGTGATTGTGTTGTGTGGTCTGGCTGGTGGTGTGGTCTCTCTCATTAGCCGTAAGTGGGCTTGGGGCAGACGGTCTTGTAGGTGTTGCGGACCTGGGTGGTAGTCAGGTACTGGGGCAGGTACTGGGTCTGGTACTGGGTGTGGTACTGCACCTGGGTAGTGGTAATGTACTGGGGGCGGTATTCAGTTGTGTACATTGTTTGGTACTGGGTGTGGGTGATGTACTGGGTCTGGTACTGAGTCTGGGTGATGTACTTGGGGATGTACTGAGTGCTTGTAATGTACTGGGTGCTATACTGAGTTTGGTATTGGGTCTTGTACTGGGTGACGTACTGAGTCTGGGTCTTGTAGGCGGTGCTTGTGACGTTGTGAGGCACGTACTGGGTCTGGTACTGGGTTTGGTACTGGGTGCGGTACTGGGTGCGGTAGAGGGTGGTGGGCACGTACTGCTGCTTGTAGACCGTGGAGTACACAGGCACCTGGCGAGTACAGACAAATACAGTATAGGTAGAGTGAAAGGAGGAAGTTAGTTTATTATCCCTCCTACAGTAAGACACCACTGTTTATGCTGACCTGTTCTGACCTGACACTAGTGCATAAAATTGTAAGAAATGCGTCTGGTACTGACCTGCTGGACCTGCGTCTGGTACTGGGTGACGTAGTGGGTCTCGGGTCGGCAGGGCTGAGGGTAACTGGCCTCTGCCAACACACTCGCCACCACTGCCAACACCACCACAACCACACCTACACCGCTAGTGCCAACAGCCAGCTGACAACACAGATTTAATTTAATTTACTGTATAGGTACCAGCACACACAAACACACACCTACACCAGCACCAACACCACCCCACAGTTAGCTACACCACTGCAATCATAAAATATCTGCAATACACAAGATGCTTATTCCATATTTTAAATTTCCTTCTTGGAGTATGTTATTCTGAGGTCCACTTTCATTATCATTTTCCACAACAATCTGTGTATAATCACCACATAGTCATAGGTATAGAACAGTCTGATTTGGCTGCCAGTGCTCACCTCTGAAGTTGTTGTGTGAGTTGCGGACGTAATGTGATGGTGAGAGTGTGAGGGAGGTATTTATACACCTGTCCTACACACCTGGCCGCCTGCAGGTTAGTACTGAAGGGGTAATGGGGAGAGGCACACCTTCACTCCATTTTCAGCACTGTGCAGGTGATGTTAACAAAATTTGCTGTTCTGCAGGATCCAAACAGCACAATTTTTCATTCGTCATTGTTGTTATCAGGAATTGTGAGGACTGATTTATTGTACTGTGATGGATGAATGGCTTGTTTTTTTTTTTTGTTTTTTTTTAATTTGGTAACAGTGAAGTAGATGTTAATGACTCGGCAGTTTTAGTTCCACAAAATTTGATTAGTTTGGAAAGAGAGTTATTAAGGTTGTAAAGGAATCCAAACATTATACAGCATTTCTTATTTACGAATTTATTTACGGAATGCATTAACAGGAAATATTATAAATGGGTTAATATATAGACAAATTTATATTCTTTAAGTAGCCATTCGGGTGCCTCGTACAATCTCCTTGAAAATTAATCTCGAACTCCAAATCCCCAAATTTGCACCGAGTGGCTGAATAAATCCCCTTTATTACCTTTTATTAAAACGATTACACCTGCCTTAATTCAGTTTTACCTATACACACTCATACAACATGGCAGCATCAACACTTGGACTTTCACATGCACTACTGTCACTACACATACACCATTCCCATTCATGTCTCATCACCACGGGGAAGTGCACTGCTATCACTACACATACACTATTCCCTTTCATGTCTCACTATCACGAGGAAATGCACTACTGTCACTACACATACACCATTCCCATTCATGTCTCACCATCACGAGGAAATGCACTACTGTCACTACACATACACCATTCCCATTCATGTCTCATCACCACGGGGAAGTGCACTGCTATCACTACACATACACTATTCCCTTTCATGTCTCACTATCACGAGGAAATGCACTACTGTCACTACAAATACACCATTCCCATTCATGTCTCATCACCACAGGGAAATGCACTACTAACACTACACATACACCATTCCCATTCATGTCTCATCACCACAGGGAAATGCACTACTGCCCTCAGGCAGTACTTCTGTGATTTTCCCTGGAATGACTATTGCTTCCAATGCCGGGAGCCATCTGAGTGTGCCTTGCGCATTCCGGAGGTTATTCTCTCGGGCATGGAAGCATACATTCCTTTCTCATATCCTTTGACTAACGCAAGAAAGCCTTTGTTTAATCACGCTTGTTCTAATGCTGTCCGCAACAAGGAGAGAGCCTACTAAAGGTACCGGAGCCAACCCACCCCTGAATCACATCATCTTTACGTTTCTGCCCGGAATCGTGCTAAGTCTGTTCGCTCTACTAAAAATAATTTCATCCATACTAAATGCTCTCAACTCTCCAAATCGAATTCTTCCCGCTCCTTCTGGCACCTTGCCAAAAATCTTTCTAACAACTTTAACTCATCATCCTTCCCTCCTCTTTTCTACTCTGATGGTTCTGTAGCTATTTCTTCTACGGATAAAGCAGATCTCTTCGCACAGACTTTCTCCTCCAATTCCACCTTAGACGATTCCGGTGCTGTTCCTCCATCACTTCCCCCCTCTGACTTCCTCATGGCTGACATTAAAATTTCTTCAGTTGATGTATTTTCTTCCATCACTGGCCTCAGTAGTAACAAGGCATATGGGCCTGATGGAGTCCCTCCTGTTGTCCTCAAGAACTGTGCTTCTGTACTTACACCCTGCCTAGGCAAACTCTTTCGCCTTTGTCTGTCAACTGTACCTTTCCTTCTTGCTGGAAGTTTGCTCTCATTCAGCCAGTTCCAAAGAAGGGTGACCACTCCCAACCCTCCAACTATCGTCCAATTGCTTTAACGTCCTGTATTTCAAAAGTTTTCGAGTCAATTCTCAATAGAAAAAATTTAAGGCATCTTTCCTAGCACAACCTTCTTTCCGATCGTCAGTATGGGTTCCGTCATGGACGCTCCACTGACGATATTCTCACCTACCTTTCAGACTCCTGGTCATCCTCCTTTCGGGACTTTGGCGAAAGCTTTCCCATTGCACTTGACATCTCAAAGGCTTTCGATCGAGTCTGGCATAAATCTTTAATTTCCAAACTGACCTACGGTTTCTATCCTTCTATCTGTGACTTCATCGCTAGCTTCCTTTCTGGTAGTTCTATAGCCGCTGTTGTAGACGGCCATCGTTCTTCTCGTAGATCTATTAACAGTGGTGTTCCTCAGGGCTCTGTCCTGTCACCAACTCTCTTCCTTTTATTCATCAATGATCTTCTAAGCTGTACTATCACGATCCGAAGTTTCTTTACCCCCCTGAGTGGAGGAAGGTCGAAGCCAAGGTTGAAGAAATGACGGGCCACCGAACACAGGCCAGTTCATGATGGAGGGGTTCACTAACCTGAAGCTTAGGATAATAAGAATCACCCGGATGAAACACACGAGCCTATTTATGAATCACGGTATCATGAACCATTATTAGTCTTGTATAATGGCAGTGTCCGATCATCTGGTCTTGCTACAACCTTGGCTTCGACCTTCTTCCACTCAGGGGGGTAAAGAAACTTTGGATCGTGATAGTACATCTAACCCTATCCACTCATACGCTGATGACTCCACCCTTCACCTTTCCATTCGGTTCCCGCAACGCCCATCTCAACAGTTGCGTCAACAAACAAGGGATGAGGCTGTGGCACACCTAATGTCTGACTTGGCTCGTATCTCTGACTGGGGTAAAAATAATATGGTTGTTTTCAATGCATCTAAGACTCAGTTCTTACACCTATCAACCCGACAAAATCTTCCACAGGTGTACCCAATAATGTTTAATAATTTTCAGCTTAATCCTGCATCATCCTTGAACATGCTTGGGGTTTCATTTACTCGGGACTTATCTTGGAAAGATCATATTACATCTCTTGTAAAATCTTCTTCCAAGAGATTGGGTGTCCTGAGCCGACTCCGCTCTTTCTTTACCCCTGCACAATTGTTGACTCTATACAGGGGTTTTATCCGCCCCTGTGTGGAGTACAACTCTTATGTGTGGGGAGGCTCCCCACATACAGCTCTTCTCAATAGGGTGGAGTCAAAGGCTTTTCGTCTCATTAACTCTCCTCCTCTTACTGACTCCCTTCAACCTCTGTCTCTTCGCCGCACTGTTGCATCTTTATCTCTTTTCTATCGCTACTTTAATGGTCACTGCTCCTCTGAACTGCCTGCTTGCATTCCTCCATCTCTACGACGGGCGCGTAGCACCCGTCTGGCAGCAAACTCTCATCCCTTTTCTGTCCAACTCTCTAATGCAAGAGTTAACCGTTACTCCCAGTCTTTCATTTATGCAACAGGTCAGCTCTGGAACTGTCTCCCTCTGTCTGTATTTCCTGTTGCCTATGATCTCCAGTCTTTCAAACGCAGTGTGGCCAGGCATCTCAAAATGATCGGATCTTGAATTTGGCTCTCTATTGTATTTTGTTTTCTCTTGGAGGGAACTGTTACTGCGGGCTCATGGCCTTTGGTTCCTTCTTCCTCACATGAAAAAAAAAAAAAAAAAAAAAACATACACCATTCCCATTCATGTCTCACTATCACGAGGAAATGCACTACTGTCACAACACATACACCATTCCCATTCATGTCTCATCACCACAGGGAAATGCACTACTCTCACTACACATACACCATTCCCATTCATGTCTCATCACTACGGGGAAATGCACTACTGTCACTACATATACCCTATTCCCATGCATGTCTCATCACCACAGGGAAATGCACTGCTGTCACTACATATACACTATTCACATGCATGTCTCATCACCACGGGGAAAGGTTGGGTCTAACTGCCACTTTCCCACCATGACGGTGATCTGTTCTTGAAGGCAGCCTCATCTGAATTATTATAGTTATCACCACACTTTAATTTCCTGCTACACCTACCGCCAATCTACCTTTCCTGAGAGACCCGTTCCTTCAATAAACAATTTTTCCCATGGACCAAATTCTTTCCTAGTTGATCTAATTTCCACATCAATTTATTTTCCCTCAGTACCATAATATTTTCCTCACAGACCTACTTACCCAATAGACCTACTTTCTCCATGCACCCAGGGACCCTTTTCACCCATGGACCTATTTCCTCTATGGATTTGTTCCCATTGGACCTATTTTCCTCATGGACCTATTTTCCCCATGGACCTATTTCCCCCATTGACCATTTTTCCCCATGGACCTATTTTCCCCCATGAACCTATTTTTCCCCATGGACCTATTTTCCTCATGGACCTATTTTCCCATTGGACCTAATTTCCCCATGAACCTATTTTCCCAATGGACCTATTTCCCTCAGACCTGTTTCCCCCTATCAAAAGACCAAATCAAGGACCTATATTCATCTATGGACCTATTTTACCCACTGGACCTGTTTCTACTTGGACCCATATCCAATAATTTTCCACATGGACCTATTCCCACCATGGACCTACGTACCCCATGGACCTATTGCCTATGACCAATTTTACCTATCCACACACACACACACACACACACACACACACACACACAATTTACCAGTGTAGTCGATCTCTGCAGTCACGCGATGGCTGCAACACACACACACACACACACACACACACATTCACCAGTGCTGTCAATCTCTTCAGTGTGACGCCTGCTTTACTCCTGAGGCTCCTTGACTCATGAAAATTAAGTATGACCAGACTCCTATTAGTGAAAGGGGTGTCAGTGTGACGGTGTAATGGGGATATTAAATCATTCACATCACACGCTATTATATTTATTTCCTTCAGTGTAAAAGACTCATATGGTCAACACATTTCGTTCGAGTTCATCAAATTTGGATTCGGATTCATAAACATCGCTACCATCGATTTCCGGGCATAGCTAAGAATTCAATCTATAGAAAGAAGAAAAAGGCATGGGAATTTGCTAAGCATTTTATTCTGTTTGGTTGGAAATACAAAAAAATATGAAATTGATAGCGTCTTCCTCAATCTTTCCAGAACTGACATTACAGCTATCGATGTGTCTGTCTCGTCGGGATAGTAAAACATTTGGTTCATGATAATATGCCATGTTTGATTTCTCACAGCACTCGATTAAACTGTACAGAGATGGCTGATGACGTTGGCTGGTTGCGTTGGTGTGGTGGTGGTTGTGTGGTGTGGTGGTGGTTGTGTTGGTGTGGTGGTGGTTGTGTTGGTGTGGTGGTGGTTGTGTGGTGCTGGTGGTTGTGTTGGTGTGGTGGTGGATGTGTGGTGTGGTGGTGATTGCGTGGGTGTGGTGGTCGTTGTGTGGTGTGGTGGTGGTTGCGTGGGTGTGGTGGTCGTTGTGTTGGTGAGGTGTTGGTTGTGTTGGTGTGGTGGTGGTTGATGTGTTGGTGTGGTGGTGGTTGATGTGTTGGTGTGGTGGTGGTTGATGTGTTGGTGTAGTGGTGGTTGATGTGTTAGTGTGGTGGTGGTTGTGTGGGTGTGGTGATGGTTGTGCTGTTGTGGTGGTGTTGTGTTGGTGTGGTGGTGGTTGTGCTGGTGTGGTGGTGGTTGTGTGGGTGTGGTGGTGGTTGTGTTGGTGTGGTGGTGGTTGTGTTGGTGTGGTGGTGGTTGATGTGTTGGTGTGGTGGTGGTTGTGTTGGTGTGGTGGTGGTTGTGTTGGTGTGGTGGTGGTTGTGTTGTGTGGTCTGGCTGGTGGTCTGGTCTCTCTCATTAGCCGTAAGTGGGCTTGGGGCAGACGGTCTTGTAGGTGTTGCGGACCTGGGTGATAGTCAGGTACTGGGGCAGGTACTGGGTCTGGTACTGGGTGTGGTACTGCACCTGGGTAGTGGTAATGTACTTGGGGCGGTATTCTGTTGTGTACATTGTTTGGTACTGGGTGTGGGTGATGTACTGGGTCTGGTACTGAGTCTGGGTTATGTACTTGGGGATGTACTGAGTGCTTGTAATGTACTGGGTGCTATACTGAGTTTGGTACTGGGTCTTGTACTGGGTGACGTACTGAGTCTGGGTCTTGTAGGCGGTGCGTGTGACGTAGTGAGGCACGTACTGGGTCTGGTACTGGGTTTGGTACTGGGTGCGGTACTGGGTGCGGTAGAGGGTGGTGGGCACGTACTGCTGCTTGTAGACCGTGGAGTACACCGGCACCTGGCGAGTACAGACAAATACAGTATAGGTAGAATGAAAGGAGGAAGTTAGTTTATTATCCCTCCTACAGTACGACACCACTGTTTATGCTTACCTGTTCTGACCTGACACTAGTGCATAAAATTATAAGAAATGCGTCTGGTACTGACCTGCTTGACCTGCGTCTGGTATTGGGTGACGTAGTGGGTCTCGGGTCGGCAGGGCTGAGGGTAACTGACCTCTGCCAACACACTCGCCACCACTGCCAACACCACCACAACCACACCTACACCGCTAGTGCCAACAGCCATCTGACAACACAGATTTCATTTAATTTACTGTATAGGTACCAGCACAAACAAACACACACCGACACCAGCACCAACACCACCCCACAGTTAGCTACACCACTACAATCATAAAGTATCTGCAATACACAAGATGCTTCTTCCATATTTTAAATTTCCTTCTTGGAGTATGTTATTCTGAAGTCCACTTTCATTATCATTTTCCATAACAATCTGTGTATAATCACAACATAGTCATAGGTATAGAACAGTCTGATTTGGCTGCCAGTGCTCACCTCTGAAGTTGTTAATTGTGTGAGTTTCGGACGTAATGTGATGGTGAGAGTGTGAGGGAGGTATTTATACACCTATCCTACACACCTGGCCGCTTGCAGGTTAGTACTGAAGGGGTTACGGGTAGAGGCACACCTTCACTCCACTTTCAACACTGTGCAGGTGATGTAAACAATATTTGCTGTTCTGTAGTATCTAAACAGCACAATTTTTCATTCGTCATTGTTGTTATCAGGAATTGTAAGGACTGATTTGTTGTACTGTGATGGATGAATTGCTTGTTTTTTTTTTTTTTTTTTTTTTAATTTGATAACAGTGAAGTAGATGTTAATGACTCGGCAGTTTTAGTTCCACAAAATTTGATTAGTTTGGAATGAGAGTTATTAAGGTTGTAAAGGAATCCAAACATTATACAGCATTTCTTCTTTACGGAATTTATTAACAGAATGCATTAACAGGAAATATTAGAAATGGGTTAATATATAGACAAATTTATTATCTTTAAGTAGCCATTCGGGTGCCTCGTAGAATCACCTTGAAAATTAATCTTCAACTCCCAATCCCCAAATTTGCACCAAGTGGCTGAATAAATCCCCTTTATTACCTTTTATTAAAGTGATTACGCCTGCCTTAATTCAGTTTTATCTATACACACTCATACAACATGGCAGCATCAACACTTGGACTTTCACATGCGCTACTGTCACTACACATACACCATTCCCATTCATGTCTCATCACCACGGGGAAGTGCACTGCTATCACTACACATACACCATTCCCCTTCATGTCTCACTATCACGAGGAAATGCAGTACTGTCACTACACATACTCCATTCCCATTCATGTCTCATCACCACAGGGAAATGCACTACTGTCACTACACATACACCATTCCCATTGATGTCTCATCACTACGGGGAAATGTACTACTGTCACCACACATACACCATTCCCATTCATGTCTCATCACTACGGGGAAATGCACTACTGTCACTAGACATACACCATTCCCATTCATGTCTCATCACTACGGGGAAATGCACTACTGTCACTACACATACACTATTCCCATTTATGTCTCATCACCACAGGGAAATGCACTACTGTCACCACACATACACCATTCCCATTCATGTCTCATCACCACGGGGAAATGCACTACTGTCACAACACATACACCATTCCCATTCATGTCTCATCACTACGGGGAAATGCACTACTGCCACTACATATACACCATTCCTATTCGTGTCTCGTCATCACGGGGAAAGGTTGGGTCTGGCTGCCACTTTCCCACCATGACGGTGATCTGTTCTTGAAGGCAGCCTCATCTGAATTATTATAGTTATCACCACACTTTAATTTCCTGCTACACCTCTCGCCAATCCACCTTTCCCCAGAGACCCGTTCCTTCAATAAACAATTTTTCCCATGGACCAAATTCTCTCCTAGTTGATCTAATTTCCACATCAATTTATTTTCCCTCAGTACCATAATATTTTCCTCACAGACCTACTTACCCAATAGACCTACTTTCTCCATACACCCACGGATCGATATCACCCATGGACCTATTTCCTCCATGGATTTTTTCCCATTGGACTTAATTTCCCCATGGACCTATTTTCCTCATGGACCAATTTTTCCCCATGGACCTATTTTCCCCATGGACCTATTTTCCCCATGGACCTATTTTCCCCATGGACCTATTTTCCCCATGGACCTATTTTCCTCATGGACCTATTTTCCCATTGGACCTAATTTCCCCATGAACCTATTTTCCCCATGGACCAATTTCCCTCATTGACCTGTTTCCCCCTATCAAAAGGCCATATCAAGGACCTATATTCATCTATTTACCTATTTTACCCACTGGACCTGTTTCTACTTGGACCCCTATCCCCTAATTTTCCACATGGACCTATTCCCACCATGAACCTACATACTCCATAGACCAATTGCCTATGACCAATTTTCCCCCATCCATCCACACACACACACACACACATACACACACACACACACACACACACACACACACAATTTACCAGTGTAGTCGATCTCTGCAGTCACGCGATGGCTGCAACTCACACACACACACACACACACAATTTACCAGTGTAGTCGATCTCTGCAGTCACGCGATGGCTGCAGCTCACACACACACACACACACACACACACACACACACACACACACACACACACACACACACACACATTCACCAGTGGTGTCAATCTCTTCAGTGTGACGCCTGCTTTACTCCTGAGGCTCCTTGACTCATGAAAATTAAGTATGACAAGACTCCTATTAGTGAAAGGGGTGTCAGTGTGACGGTGTAATGGGGATATTAAATCATTCACATCACACGCTATTATATTTATTTCCTTCAGTGTAAAAGACTCATATGGTCAACACATTTCGTTCGAGTTCATCAAATTTGGATTCGGATTCATAAACATCGCTACCATCGATTTCCGGGCACAGCTAAGGATTCAATCTATAGAAAGAAGAAAAAGGCATGGGAATTTACTGAGCATTTTATTCTGTTTGGTTCGTAATACAAAAAAATATGAAATTGATAGCGTCTTCCTCAATCTTTCCAGAACTGACATTACAGCTATCCATGTGTCTGTCTCGTCGGGATAGTAAAACATTTGGTTCATGATAATATGCCATGTTTGATTTCTCACAGCACTCGATTAAACTCTACAGAGATGGCTGATGATGTTGGCTGGTTGCGTTGGTGTGGTGGTGGTTGTGTGGTGTGGTGGTGGTTGCGTGGGTGTGGTGGTGGTTGTGTTGGTGAGGTGGTGGTTGTGTTGGGGTGGTGGTGGTTGTGTTGGTGTGGTGGTGGTTGATGTGTTGGTGTGGTGGTGGTTGTGTTGGTGTGGTGGTGGTTGTGTTGGTGTGGTGGTGGTGGTTGTGTTGTGTGGTCTGGCTGGTGGTCTGGTCTCACTCATTAGCCGTAAGTGGGCTTGGGGCAGACGGTCTTGTAGCTGTTGCGGACCTCGGTGGTAGTCAGGTACTGGGGCAGGTACTGGGTCTGGTACTGGGTCTGGTACTGCACCTGGGTAGTGGTAATGTACTGGGGGCGGTATTCAGTTGTGTACATTGTTTGGTACTGGGTGTGGGTGATGTACTGGGTCTGGTACTGAGTCTGGGTGATGTACTTGGGGATGTACTGAGTGCTTGTAATGTACTGGGTGCTATACTGAGTTTGGTATTGGGTCTTGTACTGAGTGACGTACTGAGTCTGGGTCTTGTAGACAGTGCGTGTGACGTAGTGAGGCACGTACTGGGTCTGGTACTGGGTTTGGTACTGGGTGCGGTACTGGGTGCGGTAGAGGGTGGTGGGCACGTACTGCTGCTTGTAGACTGTGGAGTACACCGGCACCTGGCGAGTACAAACAGGTGTTAAATTACAGGTAGGTATGGTGCAAGAAAGATGAAGCTTGTTTACTGTTCATTCTTAGTACCACTGTGTGTGTGTGTGTGTGTGTGTGTGTGTGTGTGTGTGTGTGTGTGTGTTTAATCCAAAATCATAGGAATCACATAAAGTAAGTACCCGTGAACTTGCATTTTCCAGAGAGAACTGAAAGACAAGGCCAATGTCTGAGTTCCGTCCATTTCGAGATGATTGGACACTTAAGCATTGAAAAAAAAAAAAATGGAATTAGTAGGCTGTGGAAAAGATAGACCATGAAGACATTTTGAGAGTTGATCAGCTGCATACATGAAGGACTAAGTTTAATTTCACTCAACCATTAGAGGACTGGACACAAAAGAAGTGAGTATGTAGCTAGACGGGCGCTGCATGCCCACCGTAATGTGATAGGGTATGCATGTAGAGAATTCAGAAAAAGAAGAATTAGAATTATACTGACAGAAGGGAAAAAAGAGACATGGAACACTGTCACGAAGAGAGAGAGAGAGAGAGAGAGAGAGAGAGAGAGAGAGAGAGAGAGAGGTTGACTTCCCTAGTACTGACCTGCTGGACCTGCGTCTGGTACTGGGTGACGTAGTGGGTCTCGGGTCGACAGGGCTGAGGGTAACTGGCCTCTGCCAACACACACGCCACCACTGCCAACACCACCACAACCACACATCTTCCACCAACAAACATCTGTAAACACACACGTTATTACATTTCCAGAGAGAGACGAGTTATTCTCTTGGCTTGTTTCTTCTTGTTTTCTTTCGCCTCACCAATGCTCCTTGCCGTGCCTTGCAAACTTTTTTTGTGGGTTGATAGTCATTAATTTCATTGACTGTTTACCTGAGTCTGATAACCCAAGACCACATGCTCAGAGGTTTACTTGAAGGCATAAAATGATTTTGTTACCCTAATAGTGTAAAAAGTTGCCTCAGGACCACACAAAGACGCGCACGGAACCAACCAGTGCCAAATACCCATCCCAATAAAGGCGTGTGTTCAGATCGACTTCACGTTCAGTTCATCTGGGCGAGTTTTACTAGAACGTAACGTGAAACCTGCTATACATATATGAGAGAAAACGGACTTTGTGCTTAGCCTATGAGGGGATACTATGACAGATGTAAGCTTTGGGAAATGTCATGAATTTATCGGCAAACACTGCATCTCTAGTAATAGTTCCGATTTCAACAATATGATGAACTTTTTATAATCCACTCTGATTAACAGTTCTCCCAGTATTATGCCAGTAAACACCAATTACTTATAGTAATACAGTCATCTTTCACGGCTGTCAGTACTCACCTCTGAAGTTGTTAGTTGTGTGAATTGCGGACGTAATGTGATGGTGAGAGTGTGAAGAAGGTATTTATACACCTGGCCTACACACCTGGCCGCCTGCAGGTTAAACTGAAAGGGTTTTAGGGAGCGGCACACCTTCACTCCACCTTCAGCTTGAGTGGAACTATGACTGATCTGTTATTCTCACCTGTTGACATAGCCTACTTATAATTACCTTGCTTATTCATCGACGAGGGAGAGAGTGTTTTACACCTCAGAGGAGAAGGGTAATCTACGTTTCAATCCTCCTCTATAATATGCACCTCGTATCTAAGCTTAAAATTTGTGTTAGAATACTGATGATGATTCTAAGGTAGTAATACATATAATTCCGAAAGATTTGATTTCATGGTTACTCCTATTTCTGTATTTTCCTATTCTTGCTGCTGTATGCTTAAACCTCAAATCGCGGTGTGAAATGTAAGTCCCTAATTTCTGGCCGTCCTTCATGGAACTTCTGTGAATATTATGAATGATCAGAGAGTAGTCAGCCTCGATACAGGAAAGAAAAACCTATTCCATCTTCACCTTTCGTCCCAGAAATTATGGAAAGAAACTTGTGTTTCTGAAATTGTCTAAAAATCTTGGCACTTGCATTCAACTTTGCAAGAAAAGGTTTAAACATACAACTCTTTATTTTTCATCCTTCCTCTGTCTTTCATCTGAGAATTATGACTGGGATATTGATAATGATAACGATAATGCATACAAGCTGTCCAATTTCCGCAGATGTTCCAGAAATGGGTCATAGTTTGGGATTAAGCTTATGTGTGTGAAATGTGTGAGTTTGTTTGGTACTGTAATAGTGAAGACAGATGAGGATGGTGTCCAACCCTTCCACCCCACCTGGATAATAATGCTTAGTTTAGCGAGGCGGTGTAAAGGAATTATTGATTGCAATTGTAGACTATAATTTTTAAACAACTGTAGGAAATGGGTTTTAACCGCACACCATTATAAATATTTAGGTTTTAATATCACCAGGATAGAGGGATTTTTCGAATACTGATATCAATGGAGTAGAGATTTATTTATTTAATTGAGGCGTTGTATTTACCTTTCATTAACCCCTTCACCATGAGGGAAACTTTTATAATTGGAAAAAAAATCGTCAGGAGGGAAAGAGACTGGTTATAAAAAGCGTCAGATAAAAGCAAAAATTTTCAATATATTTCAATTAATTATTTTTGGCATGTGCTTCTTTTTCCCCTGCCTCCAGACGAATTAATTTGGTTTAAGAGAGGTTTTTCCCCTTTAAGAGTTTTTTTTGTTTACTTTGGTCATATGGAGAGGATGGAGAGTGAGAGACTAACTAGGAGAGTGTGAGTGAGGTGCAGGGAGGGAGAGGGAAGAGGAGACCGAGGATGAGATTGAGGGATAGACTGGAGAGGTGTATGAGAGAACTGGGTGTGAGTTGGGGGAAGGCAGTGAATTGGCAGTGGACAGGGCGACATGGAGGCGATCTGTTTGTGGCCACCCCTTACAGGATTAAGGCGTCTGGCAATAGATAGATGGAGAGACAGATAGATAGGTAGGTAAAATAATAGCCCCAGAAGGAAGCAAGACTGAAATTAACCCCATGAGTACGGTTACCTCTTTTTGTCATTTTTTTTTATTTATGTAATTATTCTCTCTCTCTCTCTCTCTCTCTCTCTCTCTCTCTCTCTCTCTCTCTCTCTCTCTCTCTCTCTCTCTTGTTGCTATCAGATGCTGTTGAGTTTCGGAGAGCTCTAGAGTCTAAAAGGAAGCTCCCTAACACCTCTTCCTCAGCGATGTATTTTTAAAACTACCCATTAATAATCTTTCTCGCTTTTTGTATCTTTTTAGTATCGACACATTGCGTGGATAACACACGAGAACATTTTGACACAGCAACTACAGAAGAAACCGCTCAGGAAGAGGTGTTTGCAAGCTTCCTAATCCCAAAATAATCTGGAAATAACAAGAAAAATAGTGTATCATCGGACTGAATGAGCAAAAAAAGAAAGAGGAAGAGAAGTCACGGAACTGAAAGAGGGAAAGAATTTGGATTTTTTTTTTTCTTTTTTTATGGAGGAAGGGAGAAGGAATGGGAGGGGGAAGGGGGAGCACTGGGGCCTCTTGTGCTGTACACCTACGGAGCGTGTCTGCGTCAACACCTGGTCAGAAGGAAGGTGTTGACAGGTGTGTGGGGGAGGTGGGGAGAGGAGGAGCACATGGGCAGGAGGGGAGGGGGAGGGGAGGACACGGGGAGGAGGGGAGGAGAAGGAGAGAAATAATTACCTGACACACGCAAGAAATTTTTGTACAAACTCTTTAAAAAAATGTCGAGGAAAATGATATCAGTTCCATATTACATGAGACTGGTTTGGTCCTTATACGTACAGGTTTCGTGGTGTTTTTTTTTTTTAATGCGAGGAAGAAGGAACCAAAGGCCATGAGCCCGCAGTAACAGTTCCCTCCAAGAGAAAAACAAAATACAATAGAGAGCCAAATTCAAGATCCGATCATTTTGAGATGCCTGGACACACTGCGTTTGAAAGACTGGAGATCATAGGCAGCAGGAAACACAGGCAGAGGGGGACAGTTCCAGAGCTGACCTGTTGCATAAATGAAAGACTGGGAGTAACGGTTAACTCTTGCATTAGAGAGTTGGACAGAAAAGGGATGAGAGTTTGCTGCCAGACGGGTGCTACGCGCCCGTCGTAGAGGTGGAGGAATGCAAGCAGACAGTTCAGAGGAGCAGTGACCATTAAAGTAGCGATAGAAAAGAGATAAAGATGCAACAGTGCGGAGAAGAGACAGAGGTTGAAGGGAGTCAGTAAGAGGAGGAGAGATAATGAGACGAAAAGCCTTTGACTCCACCCTATTGAGAAGAGCTGTATGTGGGGAGCCTCCCCATACATGAGAGTTGTACTCCACATAGGGGCGGATAAAACCCCTGTATAGAGTCAACAATTGTGCAGGGGTAAAGAAAGAGCGGAGTCGGTTTAGCACACCCAATCTCTTGGAAGCAGATTTTACAAGAGATGTAATATGATCTTTCCAAGATAAGTCCCGAGTAAATGAAACCCCAAGCATGTTCAAGGATGATGCAGGATTAAGCTGAATATTATTAAACATTAATGGGTATACCTGTGGAAGATTTTGTCGGGTTGATAGGTGTAAGAACTGAGTCTTAGATACATTAAAAACAACCATATTATTTTTACCCCAGTCAGAGATACGAGCCAAGTCAGACATTAGGTGTGCCACAGCCTCATCCCTAGTTTGCTGAAGTAACTGTTGAGATGGGTGTTGCGGGAACCGAGTTGAAAGGTGAAGGGTGGAGTCATCAGCGTATGAGTGGATAGGGTTAGATGTACAGCTTAGAAGATCATTGATGAATAAAAGGAAGAGAGTTGGTGATAGGACAGAGCCCTGAGGAACACCACTGTTGATAGATCTAGGAGAAGAACGATGGCCGTCTACAACAGCGGCTATAGAACGACCAGAAAAGAAGCTAGCGATGAAGGCACAGATAGAAGGATAGAAACCGTAGGATGGCAGTTTGGAAATTAAAGATTTATGCCAGACTCGATCGAAAGCCTTTGAGATGTAAAGTGCAATGGCAAAGCTTTCGCCAAAATCCCGAAAGGAGGATGACCAGGAGTCTGAAAGGTAGGTGAGAAGATCGCCAGTGGAGCGTCCCTGACGGAACCCGTACTGACGATCGGAAAGAAGGTTGTGATAGGAAAGATGCTTTAAAATTTTTCTATTGAGAATTGACTCGAAAACTTTTGAAATACAGGACGTTAAAGCAATTGGACGATAGTTGGAGGGTTTGGAGTGGTCACCCTTCTTTGGGACTGGCTGAATAAGAGCAAACTTCCAGCAAGAAGGAAAGGTACAAGTTGACAGACAAAGGCGAAAGAGTTTGCCTAGGCAGGGTGTAAGCACAGAAGCACAGTTCTTGAGAACAACAGGAGGGACCCCATCAGGCCCATATGCCTTGTTAGTACTGAGGCCAGTCATGGCAGAAAATACATCAACTGAAGAAATTTTAATGTCAGCCATGAGGAAGTCAGAGGGGGGAAGTGATGGAGGAACAGCACCGGAATCGTCTAAGGTGGAATTGGAGGAGAAAGTCTGTGCAAAGAGATCTGCTTTATCAGTAGAAGAAATAGCTACAGAACCATCAGAGTAGAAAAGAGGAGGGAAGGATGATGAGGTAAAGTTGTTAGAAAGATTTTTGGCAAGGTGCCAGAAGGAGCGGGAAGAATTCGAGTTGGAGAGTTGAGAGCATTTAGTACGGATGAAATTATTTTTAGTAGAGCGAAGAACAGACTTAGCACGATTCCGGGCAGAAACGTAAAGATGATGTGATTCAGGGGTGGGTTGGCTTCAGTACCTTTTGTAGGCCCTCTCCTTGTTGCAGACAGCATTAGAGCAAGCGTGATTAAACCAAGGCTTTCTTGCATTAGTCAAAGGATATGAGAAAGGAATGTATGCTTCCATGCCCGAGAGAATAACCTCCGTAATGCGCAAGGCACACTCAGATGGCTCCCGGCCATGGAAGCAATAATCATTCCAGGGAAAATCAAAGAAGTACTGCCTGAGGGCCTCCCAGTCTGCGGCTCCAAAATGCCACAGATGACGTTTCCCTGGAGGGTCCACAGGCCGTACCGGAGTGATAGGACAAGTTAAGATAATAAGGTTGTGATCGGAGGAGCCCAACGGAGAGAAAAGATTAACAGAGTAAGCAAAAGGATTAGTTGTGAGGAAGAGGTCAAGTATGTTGGAGCTCTCTCCAAGGTGGTCAGGGATACGGGTAGGGTGCTGTACAAGCTGCTCTAGGTCAGTAAGGATAGAAAAGATGTAGGCTTGTTCACCAGGTGGATCAGTGAAAGGAGAGGAGAGCCAAATTTGGTGGTGAACATTGAAATCTCCTAGAATGGAGATTTCAGAGAAAGGAGAAATAGATAGAATGTGTTCCATCGTAGAAGTAAGATGGTCGAAGAATTTTTGATAGTCAGTAGAATTAGGAGATAAGTAAACAGCACAGATATATTTAGTCAGAGAACGACAGGAAAGCCGAAGCCAGAGTGTGGAGAATTCAGAAGAATCGAGTTCAGGAACACGAGAGCAAGATAAGTCGTTGTGTATATATACACAACAGCCACCTTTGGCTTTGAAATGAGTATAGAGAAAGTAGGAGGATACAGAAAAGGGTTTGCTGTCAGTTGCCTCAGACAGCTGAGTCTCCGTTAGAAAAAGAAGGTGAGGTTTAGAGGAGGAGAGGTGGTGCTCAACAGAGCGAAAGTTAGAGGAAATGCCGCGAATATTGCAGAAATGAAGAAGAAGAGAGTCAGACAGTGGTTCCAGGCACCTCGAGTCGTCACCAGGAGAGGGGCGGATGGTGGGGGCATTTATGGTCCCCTCCCCTGGGGACTCCGAGGCTTGGTGAAGAGACGCCATTTTTTTTTTTTGAATTTTGAATAGGAAGTGTAGTGTGTACTGTGCATGTAGTTTGGTGTAGATAGTTAGAGAAATTTGTACTGGAGAGCATGCTGGCCCACTCTCTGTGTAACTGAGACACTGAAAAAGTTCAGCAAAGGGGGATGGTCAGGAACTAGTCCTGAGGGCTGATGAAACGGGAGCTCCAGCACTCCCTGTCATCAGCTTTCCATCCACCTCGGGAGTACTGCCCTGCTCGACTGGTGCTACAGTCTACTCCTCTGGGAACGACTGCGTGTGTTACGTGGGTGATTGGAGGTGATTTATAAACGAGTGTGTGTGTTGTTTGGTGTGTGTGTGTGTGTGTGTGTGTGTGTGTGTGTGTGTGTGTGTGTGTGTGTGTGTGTGTGTGTGTGTGTGTGTACTGCAGGTGTAGCAAGTGTTGTAATGAGGACAGGTGTGTGTGTGTGTGTGTGTGTGTGTGTGTGTGTGTGTGTGTGTGTGTGTGTGTGTATGTGTGTTTACTTTTTTTGAGTTTCCATTGTAAGATCAAGGTCCCGAATTTTCGTCGGCTAAGGAAGCTCCCTAGCACCTTTTCCTAAGCAACTTATTTTGTTTATTACACCTAACTGCCCATATTCGTGTCACGCAGTCATTCTAATATCGCCATACTCTGCATAGGAAACGTACAAAAGGATATTAACCGGCCATATCTAGAAATAAATCATGATGGAAGAGGTGTTAGGGAGATTTGCACCCACAGCGGATCTTAGGAGAAGGACAGACATCTTAAAGAGCTGCCTGAAGGAGTCGAGCAAGGGGCACCTGTAGCCGTATTCCAAGTGGCTCTGTAGATTCCGTAACACTTATCTCTTACCTATTTATTCTCTTGAAGTCAGTATCCTCTTGCATGACAAAAATTTATCGATATTAAAATGACATTAAAAAAAAAAAAAAACTACAAGGGAATTTAAAGATGATAGTTTGACTCATATTATAAGTGGCATTTGTAGATTCCGTAACACTTCTTTCTTAGAGATTTACTCTGCACACTAAGCTTCAGTATCTTCTTGACGAAAATTATGTCGATATTAAATTTATATCAATAATGTACAGGAAAGTGTAAATGTGTAATATGTAAAATAAATCGCTGAGAAAAGGGTGTTACAAACCCCCCAAATCCATCTGGAATAAGTGCCTCAATGTGATGCGACAGGGGTAAACTGCTGCTGTCTCCTGAGCTAAATAATGCTCCTATAGCCCACAGGTGAAGTGATGAGAGACACCCTGGATCACTTCTTCACTGGCCAAAGAAAACGGAGACTGTGCTGGTTGTAGGGGGAACTGGTGGAATTTTAGGCGCGTCAGGCCTTGTGTAGGACTGAGATTTCCACTTTCCCCACCTCTTGGCCTCTTTTCTTGACTCCTGGGGCCATTCTTTGCCTCTTGACTTTACTTCGCGCCATCGGAAAGGTAAAGACGTCACTGTATTAGACTACGTTAACCTGGAGACCAACTTATGTTCTTATGTGTGTAGAAACTCAACCATCGTCATCAGTTCTTGTTAAGTTATAAGTGAGTGAACTGATGGGTGACTCTTCTTACTGGGCACTTTCTTGATAGTTCTCATTTTATGTTTTCCTGTTTCTGTTTCTGGATCCTAACCAGCTTATTTATTTGTAAATTACTTGGTTAGGATAATGATTGATTGTTTAAAATGATTGAATGATAATTAGGAGGATAATTTTGATGATGATGATGATGATGATGATGATGAGGAGGAGGAGAAGAAGGAGGAGGAGGAGGAGGAGGAGAAGGAGGAGGGGGAGGAGAAGAAGTTTTTTTTTTTTTGAAAGATGAGGATGAGGATGGTAATAGTGATGATGATATTGATGATGATAATGATGATGATGATGATAATGATGATGATGATAATGATGATGATGATGATAATGATGATAATGATGATGATGATGATTTTGATGATGACGATGATTTTGATGATGATGATGATGATGATGATAATGATGATGATAATGATGATGATAATTGTAATGATGGTGATTCTCATGCTGTAGAGGCAAATAACGATAATAATGGGGATGATAAAGAGCATTATAAAGGTGATGCTAAAGATACTTACCTTGATCTGAGTTCAGTAAAGGAAGAATAATCAAAACAAAATACGGTTGCAGTTAATATATTCATCCAAGAACAACACAAATCACATGGACTGCTTCGTTCATACAGACGGAAGTAAGACAACGCCAGAAACATCAAGCAAATCCACAAAGACAAAAATTAGATACATATTTCCACAGAGAACAGAGCCTGAGGGATGTGTATATATATAAATCTTTTGGGTTTAAGAAGACATAGATAGAGGAAAACAGGAATGGTGCTCAGACCACACGAGAGAAATATTTAGATCATTTACATGCCAGATATTTACATGAAACCCACATAGAGTATTATTATGTACAAGTATGGGAAGAAAGAGTATTGAACCGTAAGTCTTTAATCCCTTTCCGTACGACAGTCTTTGTTTACTTACCACCAGATTATAGAATTTAACTTAAGAAGGATTTATTGTAATGATGGGCATAGAAAAACTGTCCACGAAGCCATCAGTACGATATTAACTGATTGTTTAATTCTTATTTGCAGTCAGCTTTGTTCAGATTAAAAGAGATCTAACAGTGAATGGAATATCTCTGGTAATCCTTCAACACTGCAATGTCTTTTTTTTTTTTTGGCAATTACTTGACTATTTTTAATCGTAGGAAAGGAGAAAAATGACCAAAAAGCGTTGGTGAAGGGGAGGCCATTGTAGTGAAGGGGCAGAGAGAAGTAATTAGGCACAGGTGGTTCCCGGCCCAGGTGGTGAGATCGCCCAAGATGGTGTTGTTGTCAGCCCCGTTGGAGGTTCCGGCCCTTGCTCCACCACCGGCTCCCCTGGCTTGTGTTTGGGGCCTCAGTAGTAGCCGTGGCCGTAGCCGTAGCCGTAAGGTTTGGGGCAGACGGTCTTGTAGGTGTGGCGGGTCTTGTACACGGTGTTGTACTGGGGCACGTACTGCTTTTGGTACTCGGTGTGGTACGCAACTTCGGTCTTGGTTACGTACTGCGGGTGGTATTCGGTCTTGTAAATCTTCTGGTGCTGGGTCTCGGTCACGAACTGGGTCTGGTAGTAGGTCTTGGTGATGTACTTGGGGATGTAGTGGGTGGTGGTGACGTACTGGGTGTTGAACTGGGTGTTCAGCACGGTCTTGTACTGGGTAACGTAATCCACCTGGGTCTTGTACACAGTGTCGGTGACGTACTTGGGAACGTAGTCGGTCTGATACTGGGTGTGGTACTGGGTGTGGTACTGGGTCTTGTAATAGGTCTTAGGGATGTACTGCTGTTTGAAGATGGTGGAGTACACGGGCACCTGTACACCACAAACAGGTAACACTGATCAGATTTTGTCAGGCTACAAAGTAATAATCTTAGGAGACGCTAGTTAGTTCTCCTGCAGTGAAATAAACTTTTCTTTGAGCAAATAAAACATAAAAGCTGATGAAAGCTTATAAAACTCGTCCCTTCTAAAGAAAGTTAAAGAAAAGAAAACCAAAATCCAGATCCATTCATTTCGAAATACCTGAATACATTGTCTCTCAAAAACTGGAGGTCACTGACAGCAGAAAAGACAAATTTAACTTAATTGGAAGTCCTAAATTTTTATATTTTGTTTAATTTCTGACCACGATATCCTTATATATTTTTGTCTTTATTTTCCGAATCAATTTTATTATCTCGTTCCTGTAACCAATAAATAATTCCTGAAGCAGTTTTTAAATTAATTTCTGATCAGCTTTTGCTCAAATAATATCCGGTACATAATGTCAAGTTGTTCAGTAAAGGCAGGTTGTATATCCTATTTCACAGTGCAGTAAATTATTAAAAAAAAAAAAAAAAGATATACTCTGTCCACTTTACTATAGACTAAACGTCCATCTCTCTATCTTGAATGCTGATCTGCACCAAGATTTTACAAACAGAATATGATGCTAGTCACGAAGAGGTGTTATGGAAAGACTGTACAGTAGAAATGTATTGTGTTTTTCTGCTATTAAACTACGGATAAAAGGATGCAGTGAGACGAAAATCTACGCCAAGTTAAGATGGACGAAGTATAGATTTATAAAACGCCATCTATGGGGGAAATACTTACCTGTTTATAATGATCCACGTATTTAGTGACGTATTCAGTGTGGGGGTAGCAGGGCTCGGGGTAGGTTGGCTTAGGGTCAGCTTCAGGATCAGCATCAGCATCAGCATCGGGCTTTGGTTTAGCGTCAGCCTTAGCCTCAGCCTCAGCAAGGACAATAGCGGCCAAAGCCAGCACCACCACAGCCACACCCTTCACGAAGTACACCATCTGGAAGGAGGAAGAAGAGAGGTCAGTTTTATGCATATTGGTTGTAGCCAGTCCTGAAGGCAGAGTTACTGATGCGAAATTTGTGTGTGTGTGTGTGTGTGTGTGTGTGTGTGTGTGTGTGTGTGTGTGTTGGCGGGAGAGTACGCTAGTGTTTTTTAAGCGAAATCTCAATTCATTTCATTGTCATTCAGTACTGTGACATAGCCTCGCTTGGAGTCGACACAATTTTGAGACGGTGTGATGGAACTATTGGTATTTTGTAACAAAAGCTATTAAGCCATAAGAACCAATTACCCCTTTCCATTATGACCTTTTATGTATTTTGTTGCTTATATCACTAGTTTCAATTCATCTTGAGAAAAAACGGAGCTTGTGATTGTGAAGGGGTCAAGTGAGCCATCCCCAGCAACTTCTTTAATGCCACGAGCTTATTTAGTTCCTTCTTCTGCCACACCATCTTATTCACCCCCAGCAAAGGCATATGGGGCGAAGGGGTAAAAAGGAAATCGCCAGGCGTTAGGCGGAAACAAATAGATAGTCCCCAGGCTGAATTAGTTGATGGCGAACGCTCCTTAGTCCTTGCAACACGGGCGGTCTCTAGTATGTCGAATAAAATTGCCGGGAGTAAGCAGGGTTTAATATGAAAGACATCTCAGTATTAAGTGATTGATTGTCGGGGGGGCATGTTAAGTGGACGGCAGTAAACAGTATTCAGTATTCAGTTGTACATATGCGTGCTGGTTTTCATGTCAAGTTTGTTCTAAAGTTAACAAATTGGCGCATATTTGAACCTTAAGCCATACAAGACATTAACCCACTATGTGTTGATATCATTTACTTATATGTACATGTTAATCTATGAGTGTATTATTTAACTCTGTGGCGAGAACTATCGTGTACCGTAATCCAAAGTTAAATACAAGAGTCGTCAGCTGTCGTTCGTGAAATAAATTAGTTACCTGTACCGTTATTACTAGAATCATACATCTGTTGTGCCACCGTAGACACAAACATGTACCGTGATCATATTAGGATTGGATTTGTTTCTTAATGCTTAATGTTGACGTTTGTTTATAATGATGAAAGCCTAATTAAGATACCTGCGTCTAACTACACGGTTCGTCCACCCTTGTTAAAAATAAAATCTAACTTGAGATTATTACCCTGGCATTAATATAATTGCCTAACTCAATCTGCAACAAGACGATTGGTAAAAAATATATACATAAAAAAAACTGAATCGATAACCGGTTTTCGAATATCCCTTTACCCATCTTATTTGTGGAAAGTTTTCATTTTCCTTCGCAATTAATAAGCAAATCCATTCTTGCCATATATACAGAAGACTTAATTCACTGTATATATATATATATATATATTTTTTTTTTCACTGTTAGTATAGTTGTTGTAGAAATCTGCGTTGTTTCTTCACCTTGGGAGGAGAGCTACCAGTGTCGAGCCGAGAAGAAGACTGTCTGAACTAACTTGAGTCTGGCATTTATACCGGGAAAGTGTCACGCAAGACAAGGTTAAATCCAGCGTTACTTCCCTCCCCTCAATGCTCCCTTCTCTCCCTCACCCCACCCAGCCACTCCCTCCCTCCCTCCACCACTCCCAGTCACCCCTCCACCTCCCTCATGTCCCCTCTTCCACTTCCTACCACCCCCACTCCACCCTCACACCCCCGACCCAACGCCCTTCTACTCTCAACCACCTATCCTCTCCGTCTCTCGCCACTCCCCTCCACCCCCTCCCCCCTCCACACACCTCCCCTTCCCCCCACTCCCTCCATGGTCCCAGCCACGCCCCCTCAGCTAAACCCGCCCCCTGTCAGCCAGAACCACACCAATAATTCCACCGCACCGTTGGCTCAAGGAAAAATACGTGTAGGGTCGACCTTCGTCCTGGGATGTGTTGTTAAGTCTGTTTTTTATTTTTTTATTCCTTTATTTTTTTAAGGAAGCGACGAACGACAACAGCAACAGCGACAGTAGTTCTCCAGGCGTGTCGCATGGAAAGTTGGGCTCAAGGCTGTCACCGAAATTGTTTATGTGTCGTAGTATATCACTGCCATTTTAAGAAACCCACTTGTACTTCTTCATAAGCGAGTTTTGTGGCGTCTCACGCCTTTACTACCGTCCTGCGCGTAATTACTTATTTTATTTACCTATATATAGACATCGCTTGCATCTGTAATATACCAATGAATGTTGGGATATTCACCACATCAGCCTCGTATACCAGAGAGTATCAAATTTAGCTGGATAATTCGCTAACGAACTGGTGTCACGAAGTCTCCCATGCCTTCGGGAATACGGCCTTTTCTTAACACATCAGTTAGAGGATGTCTTTTTCCTCTCTCTCTCTCTCTCTCTCTCTCTCTCTCTCATGCTGAATTAATTTGTCTCGAAAGAGCAAGAAAATGACGCAAAAGACGCCACGGTCATCTCACCAAGGAGTTAAGATTCATAGTTGGAAGTGTTGGTGTGAAGTAAGATAATGATGATGATGATGATGATGATGATGATGATGTTTTACGATGACAATAATAATGATAATAACAATGATGATGATGATAATGATGATGATGATGATGATGATGAACGATACAAGTCTCCCATCTGTATAATTAACGTAGCTATGAATTTAAAGACACGCTAAATAAGACAGCTCCCCAAAACTGTTCATATTAACAGAGCTTAAACTCAGGATTCGCAGGTACCTACACACCTACACTTTCTCTACTACATCCTGCTCAGTATCCGGCCTTGTCAATAACACGGCAGGTACAGGTAATACTTTGTACCTGGCTTTTTCACCTGTGCATGATTTGGCACTGATATGGTTGCGATATAGTAGGATTAGGTGGCTCTCTCTCCCCTCTACCTTCTAATTTTACCAATACTACTACTACTACTACTACTAAAACCTATAGTTCTTCCGGCACATGAATACCCTCTCTGTAGTTCTTTCACTTTAACCTGGCCTTCATCCTCTTATGGTTTATTTCGCGTAGCTCAGTACCAGAATATGACAATACTACGGCTCTACCTACCATAGCACTTCTTCGTGACTAGCAGCATAATCTAGTGTTACCCCTTGCTGAGTATTCAAGATGGAGAGATGGCAATTTTAGGCCAAGTTAGAGTAAAAGGAGTATAGTACAGCCACATAAGCTTGGTAAAAATCACCTAGAATGAGTGACGCAAAATCCCACGTCCTACTGACAGGGATTAACGTAACACCCCTTCACTACGAGGGTTCAAATTTAGCTTCTCGTACTGAAGGGGTTAAAGACAGACTCAATTTATTTCCTTACGATCATAATGTCTTTCTAAATTTCATTCCTGCTACCCCCTGACCTAGCACCTTTTCCTAAGCGATTTATTTTGCTTATTACGCCATACTGTTCTGATCTGTTATATAAATCCTTCCAATATAGCCATTGCATAAATAACGTACCAAAGGATATTAACCAGCCATATCCAAAAATAATTCACTAAGGAGGAGGTGTTAGGGTGCCTCCTGATCCTACGAGAATATGGGCCAAAAATTCTCAGTTCATCTTTCACCTCTTTTCTTTTATTCTAGCTACAAATAAACCATTCTATTCAGCTTAAGGATTAGAAGTATGGATTAGGAATGGATTAGAAAGGGATTAGAAATATAGATTAGAAATAGATTAGGAATGGATTAGAAATAGATTAGGAATGGATTAGAAATATGGATTAGGAATGGATTAGAAATATGGATTTTAATTGGATTAGGAATGGATTAGCAATGGATTAGGAATGGATTAGGAATGAATTTAAAATGTATTAGGAATGGATTAGAGCTATGGATTAGAAATGAATTAGGAATGGATCAGACATGGATTAGAAATGGATTAGAAATATGGATTTGGAATATGGATTAGGAATGAATTAGAAATGGATTAGCAATGAATTAGAAATGGATAAGCAATGGATTAGAAATACATTAGGAATGGATTAGAAATGGATTAAAATGGACTAGGAATGGATTAGAAATATGAATTATTAATGGATTAGGAATGTATTAGAAATGGATTAGAAATATAGATTAGGAGTGGATTACAGGTAGGAATGGATTAGTAATGTATTAGAAATGGATTAGAAATATGGATTAGGAATGGATTAGAAATGGATTAGGAATGGATTAGAAATGGATTAGGAATGGATTAGAAAGAGTATGATGATGTCTTGTGTACAGTCAGTGTTCATCAACTATTTACCCTGTATTACTAAGACTCCCTACTACCACTGCCGCAGCCATGCCCACACCAGCACACTGAGCCGTATTCCTAGTATCAGCATATCAGTATAATCCATATATACCTAAGTCCTAAAAATTCAATATCTCTTTTCTTACTCATTCGTGCAACTGACAGACGATTTTATTCAGCCTCTCGTAGTGAAGGGGCTGCCCCCCCCCCATAGCCCCCGCGAGGCCAAAGAACCAAAGAAAAGGAAGCAGACAGTCGTAGTCCAAGAGCGTGGTTATTGCAGTGATTGAGCAGTGAGAGAGATTGCAGCCTGCACGACATTGCACTAGTCACTATATGTATGTATGTGTGTGTGTGTGTGTGTGTGTGTGTGTGTGTGTGTGTGTGTGTGTGTGTGTGTGTGTGCACTGTTCTTTTGTAGTCCTAGTTTCCTCTGTAGTCTTGCCTCCTTTGTAGCCCAGTGTCCCTTTGTAGCCCCGTCACTGTTATCTTGTAGCCTAGCCCTGTCAGTAGCCCAACATATTCACTGTATTTCTCTACATTGTCCTGTCTTTGTTTGTAGCCCTTTGTAGTTTTGTAGGCTGTGTTTTTGAAGCTATGTACACTCTTCTCAAAAACCCAGACTACTATGTATTGTTGTATTATTGTCTGTAGTCTTGTACTGTCCTTTTGTAGCCCCAGCCTCTTTTGTAGTGTTTCTTCGTAGCCTTATCTCATACCTTTTGTAGTCCCATGTAGTCTATGCACCAACTAAATCACAGAGACTATTAGAGTGGAAAAGGCGGCGAAATCACTCTAACTCATCACTCTAACTCATGACGCTCACCCTAAGACATGGCACGTCTCACACTCACTCCTCACTCTAGCCCTGATCCTTCACTCCATCCTCCACCCTTGCCACCCATCATCCCCACCCATTTCCTCCTGTCTTATAATATCCCCTCTCACATTTCCTCTTCTCATCTCTCCTCCTCACCCGCCACCTCCAAACACAGCCTTCTCCTCTTCATCCTTCACCTCTCCCTCCCTTACCCCTCCGCCCCTGTCCTTACTCCTTCCTCCCTCTCCCCCTCCCCCCCTGTTCTTACCTCTCCCTCCCTCTTCCTCCTCCTCCCCATCTCCCCATTTTGACGGTGGTTAGAAACAAGAGAAGATGTTTTCATTAAGGTGCAGAAGGAAAAACGAAAAGCCCTTAGCCCAATTACGAACAACGTCATGTAACCTAAACCAATTTGCTGATGAGGAGGCCCCCTTGTATCACTTTTTATCAGTGCATTTCTACATATGGCACGTTGATATTATCTTGAATGTTATCTAAGTATTCTGTGCCCATATCAGAAATAGATAATCAACATAAAAAAAATCAAGGTGTGGTATGGAAACCAGGTAATGAAAGAAGAGGTGTCATAGAATCTCTTTTAGTTGACGGAAATATTGATCTTTGTTTCCTTTTCTTCCCCCAACTTCTTATCTTTCCTTCACCTCCCCCCTTCACCCTTCATCTCCCTCCCTTCACCCCTCACCCCCACCCCTGTCCCACCCTAAATGCAACTGCTATGTTACCCTCATCATTATCCCCGTCACATCCTTCATGGTTGTTCTCTTGCCCACATTTACCAGGCCACTTTGTATTCTCTACCCCATACCTACTCCCAAGCCTCCATACACCTTACCCATACCCACACCCATTCCTTCATTTCAACATACCCACATCCATCCACACCTCCCCACACTACCTGCTCTGCTGGTCCTTTTGCCATTACTTTGTCCTCTATACCCCACACTCACCCACACTTACTCTTCAGCTCCACACCCAATTACCTCTTCCTCATCCACAATTCCACCTCCTTCCCAATCTAACTGGCATTGTTAATCCTTAAGGCGTAAAATTAAATACCATCCACTTTCAAGCCTCTCTTCTCCACACTCACTCTCAGTATTCCCCTGTTACCAGTTTTCCTTTACAAATGCACCTCACCTCACCTTAGCACTTTACCACCACTTACACCTGGACACAGCAAAGTCCCTTCTTCGACAGCAACAGTAGTATATTATTACTGCCCCACCCTGTTCCGAAAGCCCTCCTTTTGTTCCCCTTTGAACGTGGCCACAACCTCACCACAGCAAGACCAGATCCTCACCGCAGTCTCACCACTACTTCACCACGCCACCACCAAACACACAACACTCACACCACAACCCCACCGCAACATCTCCACAACCTGACAGTATCGCCACAACCACACCACACCCACGTCACACCACCACAACAAATCTAACACATCATCACACACTTCCCACATAATTGCATCACACCTGTACCACAAACTCACCAGTGTCCTCACAACTCACCACAGCTCTCCCATAATGCCTTCAATTAGGACACTCTGCCGCAATATCCTATTAAAACCCTTACATACCACACCTTTACCACAAACCCTACCACAACATCGTTTCATGTCCACTGCAACCCCAACCACACTTTCACCACAGTTCCCCCACAACCTCATCACAATAGTAGCACAACTCCACCACACCATGACAAAAAATCCACCAAATTGACACCATAAATCCGCGACTCAGATATCACCATACATCTCCATTACACTCTCACTTTCTCACGTGCCGTTAAATCCTCAGTCTGATTCCGTCCAACCCCGTGACCGCTTTCGTGTTCCGGCAAAGAAGGCCAAACACACCTTTAGTATTAGTTAAGCTACACACCTGGCTGGCCACACACCCCTCTCTGCCCTCCCTCTCTTCCCCTTGTGGATATTTTATTGAGATTTCATGCTCTTTTTACGATCTCAGAGGTTTGTTTATGAGTCTGATTCATTTTACTATAATTCTCTCTCTCTCTCTCTCTCTCTCTCTCTCTCTCTCTCTCTCTCTCTCTCTCTCAGTTTCGTTATCTCACGTTGTACCTCTTCTAACGACATATATCGCCAACCTGTACATAAATATAGACAGATAGATAAATAGATAGATAGATGGATGGATGGATAAATAGATAGACAGATGTGTGTGTGTGTGTGTGTGTGTGTGTGTGTGTGTGTGTGTGTGTGTGTGTGTGTGTGTGTGTGTGTGTGTGTGTGTGTGTGTGTGTGTGTGTGTGTGTGTGTGTGTGTGTGTGTGTGTGTGTGTGTGTATTTTGCGTGTTGATGGGTCTTATGGAAGATGAGTTAGGATTATTTTAAGGAAATTTAGTCCCTTCCTTGACCTCAGAAAAAATCGATCCCACATCCTTTCTACCAGCCAGCCCACTGCTCTTTCCACTCAGCCATCACCTGTGTAGAAATGTATGGAGTATTTTTTTTTTCTTTTTAACTTGGGAATTTTATAAGTAATTTCGGTACAACTCAAATATTTCATTCTAACAAACGCCAGGCGATTTTATTCAGGCGAGAGTGAGTCAAGGAAGCCAGAAGGTGTGAAAAGCTTGCATCACTATCCCTCGTATGCTCAGTAGGCTCGTTTCCATCCCAGTAGACCCATTCCAGTCCCAGGAGACTCGTTCCTATCCCAGTAGACTCGTTTTCATCCCAGTAGACTCGTTTCCATCCCAGTAGACTCGTTTCCATCCCAGTAGACTCGTTTTCATCCCAGTAGACTCGTTACCATCCCAGTAGACTCGTTACCATCCCAGTAGACTCGTCCCTACTATACTCCGTTCATGTTAACTTGGTCTAAAATTGCCATCCCTCCATCTTGAATGCTGAATTATGACAACAGACGCTCGAATATGATGCTAGTCACGAAGCAGTGCCACAGAAAGAATGTAGAGCCACAGCACTGTCTTTTTTTGTCACTCGGCCACGTGAAATACGAAAGGATGAAAATCTGGGCCAAGTTAAAGTGAATGAAGTATAGACTTATTACGGTTTTTACTGCAGGGACGATTTCAGTGTATATAGCCCTTTGACTGCAAGTAAAAATATCTATCTATCTATCTATCTATTGCCAGATGCCTTAGTCCAGTAAGGGGTGGCCACAAACAAATCGTCTCCACATAGCCCTGTTCCCCGCCATTTCACTGCCCTGCTCCCAGTTCACACCCTCCCTCTCTCATATACCTCTCCACTCCATCCCTCCATCTCATCCTTGGCCTCCCGCTCCCTTTCCCCCCCTCCACCTCACTCACATACACTCCCCTCGTCAGTCTCTCGCTCTCCGTCCTCTCCACAAAGAATATTAGGAGCCTGAGAGTGTCAATGAAATAAAATAGGTTGATGCGAGTTTTTATTATATATCACAGGACTTTTTACACATGGGACCCTCTACACCGAGAAAGAAATCTATTTTCTTATCTATACAGGTAAAAATACAGCCAGCCACAAAAGTACTGAGACTCACGCTTTACATTTCGATCCAAGGTTTAGAATCTATGTATAATAAATCGCATGTTATAATTTGTTACGCATTAAAATAGTTACCTGGAATTAGTCTAAATTTTTAATCTCTCAAATATCAGTACTTTTTTTGACGACTGTACGTTATTTATTACAGGAGGGAAAAAATTGAGATTATATTACAGAAATTAACACAAGTACAAGACAAGCTGGAACCCACAGGCCTGTATTCTAGCTGGCTTAGGAGGCTCCCCAGCACCTCCTCCTAAGCAATTTATCCTGCCTACTACACTAGCCTCGTATGTTAGGTATGTCTTGGCAATATACACATAGATTGCATAAATAACACACTAGATATTAACATGTCTTAGGCAGCAAAAAAACTAGTCATGAAGAAGTGCTAGAAGATTTCCCTAGCTAGCAAGAACTAGGCCCCAACTACTGTCCTCTAAACTGTGGACAAGTCGGCCATTTTGGATCCTGATGTACCCAACTA
>NC_137061.1:9150364-9152864 GCF_032717465.1 Coenobita brevimanus | reverse complement strand
CGGATAAGCGTGAAGGCTGTCTTTAAAATGTCAAGAAAGATAGAATTGTCTTGAAAGAGTAAAAATGTAAGAATTGCACGTTGAAAGGGCAGTGTATGAGTTTGACTTATTCTTCACTGGCATGTTAGTTTGTCTGCCGTAACTGTGACACTCAGACCCATCCAACCTACTCTCACCTAGAACTGAAATAGGGACGTGGATTGTAAAGTGATGGTTTTGTGTTGTAGTCTCGGGGGAAACGTTTGTGCTCCTTCCTTGTCAGTTAAAGTTGGCGCGCATCACTTTAACGCAATCACAAAGACAAACACACGTCTTAAAAAAAAAAAAAAAAAAAAAAAAAGCCTTCTCCTTGACTCAAACTAAATGCCATCGATATTAATTCAGTTTCACCCTGAGCTTAGCCTTTTTTTAACACTAACATCTTCAGTCGTATATTATTAGTCAAATAACTCTTTCTTCTTGTGAGATTTTATTGTAACACTGACTCTTACGGGATGTGTTTTAGAGGAAGATAACGAAAGAGAATACTGATTATCTACCTTAATGACACCCTTACTTCAGATGTAAACTTGCTATCTCTCCATCTTCAGTACTGAGCTGCAACACGACATTAACCCTAGAATATAATGCTAGTCACGAAGATGTATGTGGGAAGGATGTTGAGTCGTAGCTTTGTCATATTCTGCTTCTGAGCTACGGAAATAATCTCCAAAATGACGAAAATCTTTGTCTAGTTAAAATGAAAAGACTACTGTGTTGTGGTGTGGTTTACATTGCAGTGTGGGTGTGGTGGAGAATTCATGGTTTGTAGTTTGTATTGCGGTGTGGAATGTGGATTTACAGTGAGGGTAGAGGGGATTTTTGCGAGGTATTTTGCGATGTGAGAGACGATATTACAGGTGCGAGAGACATTACAGGTGTGAGTGACAGTGCAGGTGTGAGAGACATTACAGGTGTGAGTGACAGTGCAGGTGTGAGAGACATTACAGGTGTGAGTAAGAGTGCAGGTGTGAGAGACATTACAGGTGAGAGACATTACAGGTGTGAGAGACAATACAGGTGTGAGAGGCGACATTAAAGGGAGTGCAGAGGTGACTGTTTGTGTACTGTGTTTTGTATTAGTACGAAGGGTCTCTCTGAAGTGAGGGTATGGTGAATTGATTGTGGCTTGTGTTGTGGTGTGAGATGCGGGATTACAGTGAGGACAGAGTGGTCTATAGTCTGACAGATCGAAACGTAGGGTTTTGGTGGAGTCACCCCCTCCCTGCACTGTTGCCACGTTTCCGAGCTGACCTCTCCATCAGCGATGACCTTGACACTGTTTCCCTCTTGTGATCTCCGTTTTTCTAATACCCCCTATACCCCTGCCACCAACACCCCCTATACCCCTACCCCCAACAACACCCCCATCAACAACACCCGCTATACCTCCACCACCAACACCTCCTATAAATATAGACCCCCACCATCAACACCTGTATAATAATTAGCCGTTGATAATTGCTATACTTTTATTGAGAGCATACATTCTACCCTATTGCTCAAACTCCCTAATCTTACAATCCCATCTGTCTTAATCCTTCCCACTGCCTTCGTTCCTAAATCCCTTAATTGATCTATTTTTAACCTAAGTGTCCCCACACCTTTTAAACCATTTACCTCTCTGTCACTATTCTCCACCATATGTATCAACTTGTATTATATTGTGTATAGAACTTTCATACTGTATGCTGTACTACTGTATAATGTATAAGAATACCCACTGTTTAGTGGAAATAAAGTTTTATTATTATTATTATTATTATTATTATTATTTCTCTCTCTCTCTCTCTCTCTCTCTCTCTCTCTCGCTAGATTTTGTTATGTGTCATCCATGGTTTTTTACTTCCATTTTTATGTATGGATTATAATTTTGACTTTATTTCCGCACCACCCTTGAGGTAAAAGTCACGGCGCGTTTTTTTAATAGAGGTTTCCCCAATAGGCCTAAATCCTGTAGGGGGTTGGTGACCTCCCACAGCGTACACACAAACACGTGTCGCGTGAGTGCTGCCACCCCAGAGCTGTTTGATATATTTATTTTAATTATGGAAGGATCGCCTCTTCCCACTTTTATCCCTTCAAATTTTCTTGCAATTATACTTGCTAAATTAATTAGCAATGTTAGAAGTGTTGGGGAAGTAAATAATAATTAGAATATTTTTAGAGCAACACTGCCAAATTTTTATGCCACGTTTCTCTATTATCGTATAATATAGTATGCAGAATAGTTTTATTCTTCCTTGATACATGTCAGCACTTTCATTACAGTTATATTAGTATGAGTTATGTTTATGTATCATTCCTACTACACAAACCACAGGCGTTATACATCGTAGGGTTAGGAAACATGGCAATAGTGTAGGGAGGGGGTGACTCCACCCAAACCCTATGTTACGAGGAGGAACACTATAGTGAGGTGCACTGTGGTGCTAGATGCGGCAGTGTGGTGGGTGTGGAG
>NC_137061.1:9137864-9147864 GCF_032717465.1 Coenobita brevimanus | reverse complement strand
TATTATTATTATTAGTAGTAGTAGTAGTAGCAGCCGTAGCTGTTGTTGTGGTAATAATAATAATAATAATAATAATAATAATCGTAGTAGCAGTAGTCGTTCTTGTAGTTGCAGGAGGAGGAGAAGGAGGTGGAGGAAGAGTTGTAACCCCAGGCTCATCTGAATGTAAACCCAGTGGACTGCAGGCTGAGGTTCCCCGTCTTCCACAATCCAAGATCCCTTTTTTGTGGGGTAGGCAAAGAGGTGAGGGACGTTTGTAGCACGAGATAGCTGAGCCGACTGGCTATATCAGTGCCACCACGTGAAGGCGTCCCTCTCTGTCACTTTACTTTGCGTGGAAAAAAAAAAAAAATCACTTCGTTCTGCTACGTACATTGTCGAAGGGAAATCAGCCAAAATGGGAAGAACTTTAGTACCTGGAGCCATGGTGGCCTGGTGGCAGCGTGCTCGCCTCCCAGGTTGAGTGTGCCGCTAATCTAGAGACCTGTGAGGCTTTGAGGACAGGTGTTTGCATTCTTACTACTCAGGTATTCCTTTTTTCCACCTTCACTTGACCCAGATTTTCGTCGTTTCTTGGCTCATTTCTTGTAGCTCAGTGACAGAGGAAGACAAGGTTATCGCTCTATATCCTCTCCTTGGCACTTCTTCGTGACTAGCACCCTATTTCAGTTTAATCTATTGTTGCAACTCAGATATCAATATGGTGAGAGGGCAATTGCAGGCAGAGTCAAAGAGAGGATATTGTGTTTTAGGCGTGACTTTTGGTGTTGGAGAGGGGCGCCTTCACGTGGTGGTATCAATATGACCGGACGGGGGATCTGCCTGGTTATGGTCTACACACGTCCCTCGTCTCCCTCACTATCCCCCAAAAGGAGAATAGTGGATCTCAGGAGGAGGGCAGCTTTGGCCTTCATTTCACTGGGTTCGCAATTTAGATGAACCTGGGGTTACTACTACTACCACTACTACTACTACTACTACTACTACTACTACTACCACTACTACCACCACCACCACCACCACCACCACCACAACCACCACTACTACTACTACTACTACTACTACTACTACCATCACCACCACCACCACCACTGCCACCACAACTACTACTACTACTACTACTACTACTACCACCACTACTACTGCTACTACTACTACTACTACTACGACTACTACTACTACTCATAATAATAATAACAACAACAATAATAATAATAATAATAATAATAATAATAATAATAGCACCATTCCTAGGCCTGACTTCAGCGCCTCGTCACCATGGTCCACTCACTGTTTTTCATGATACAGAGCTAACATGACCCGACCAGGTATGCTTCTTCACTTTCTCCCTCTCTCCTGGAACCGCAGCCGTGAATGTGTGTGTTTGCAATGTCTGAATTTGCATCTGCACCGACGAAGCTGTAAAATCTTGCACCCGTTGCACCACCATTGTGAGGCATTAGGTGATTTCTGTGTTGAGTGTGAGAGTGAATTTTGTGTGTGTGTGTGTGTGTGTGTGTGTGTGTGTGTGTGTGTGTGTGTGTGTGTGTGTGTGTGTGTGTGTGAGAAGGTATGGCTGGGGATGGAGTGTGTGTATGTGTGTGTGTAGGGAGGGAGAAGTGTTTGTGTGTGCTTAGGAAGGTGTGGTGTGAGTGTGTACGTGGAGGGGGAAGACGGTGTGTGTGTGTGTGTGTGTGTGTGTGTGTGTGTGTGTGTGTGTGTGTGTGTGTGTGTGTGTGTGTGTGTGTGTGCATTATCATCCAGCTATACGAAAAATATAATTAAATAGCCGCCATCATATTAAAGAGATTTTTTATTTACATGATTTAGTAAGTGACTGAGAAAAACGAAAGATAAATACTAAAAAAAAATAAATAAATAAAAGACTAAAGAGAAGACAGTGAATGGAATCTGTTTGCAGTTACTTTTGTGGATGATGCAATGATGGTGATGATGAAAAACTATAAATCTTGCAAAGGAAGCCTGCGACCTGGCTGTATTTGGAAGTCCAGGCGCATGTGCAACTCGGTGGACTGCAGGCTGAAGCTATCCTCCTCCAGTAGTCCACTATCCTCCTTTTTTTTTGGGGGGAAAAAGGGGAGTTGAGAGATTTGTATAACCAGGCAGAGGAGCCGACAGGTTGCATCGGTGCCATCACGTGAAGGCGTCCCTCTCCAACATCACCTGTAGCGCTATGGCCTATAAAGAATAAGGCTTAGATTTGCACCTATCGACTGCACGTAGGTCATCAAGGCAGGCAGTCCATTTTGCTGGGTGAACCGGGAGAGATGGTTAGAGGTGAGGCATGACGACTACAAGAACCATTAAAGGAAATTGACGAAAGAGCCTTGAGGAATTATTAGTCCCATTTAAGTGGCCTTGGGGATTACGTTACATATCTTCCTAAGCGATTTATTCCTGCTGTTTGCATCTTAATCTCCTCTTATATGAGATTTACTCCTCTGTTTTGTCAATATTAAAACGAAAAATATCTAAAAATAATATTAAAGTGTAATAGGCAATATGAATAGCTGAAGAAGAGAAAGCAGGTTATAACACATACAGGAGCGTGCTAATGTGTTATATGGTGGATAGGTCGCTAAAGAAATGGTGTTACGTCATATCCAAAGTGAAATAGAACGCAGCAGTAAAAGTAACGGCCGTGCACTTAACCTTAAACCACAAAGGGCGAGGCAAGCGAATAATTTGACGATAATTTTTGAAAAAAAGTGACAAGGATAGAACGTGACTGGCCTCCCTGGGTCGTACTCAGTGTGGTAGAGGTGTAACACATTTTCCTTACCGATTTTATTCTTCACATTAACCCTCTTTAGCCTTTTGAGCGTTACTGAGGCCATTATTTTTTTACTAGAAATTTATCTATCTTTCTATCAATCGCCAGACGCTTTAATCCCGCAAGGGGTGGCCACAAACAAATCGCCCCTATGTCGCCGTGTCCCCTGCCATTTCGTTGCCCTACCCCCAGTTCACACATCCCTCTCTCATATACTGTAACTCTCCATTCCATCCCTCCATTTCAACTTCGATCTCCCCCTCCTCTCCCTCCCTCCACCTCACTTACATACACTCTCTACGTTAGTCTCTCTCTCTCCATCCTCTCCATATGGCCAAAGCACCTCGGTATTTTTCTCCTAACACTTTCTATCACATCCACATTGACACCACAACTGTCCTTTACTTCCTTATTTGTCAGTCTCTCTCTCCATGTGACTCCGCATGCTCCTCTCAGATAATACATTTCCACCGCTCTCACTCTTGTCTTGTGTCCTTCCTGCAAGGTCCAAGCTTCGCTTCCATACAACCGAGTTGATATCACAATACTGACACGCAGCGACTATTTTACTTCCAAGCTCACTTCCCTGTTTCTTATCACTGCATTCAAAGAACCAGCAACCTTTCTTCCTTGTTGTACCCTTTCAAGCATTTCAACCTCTAAACTTCCATCCTTACTCATCACACTACCCAAGTACTTAAATGCACTCACATTTTCCATTTTCTCATCATCCATCTCACTGTGCGTTCAGTGGCTTCATTTCTTCCGAAGACCATAGTTTACTTTTCCCTACATTCACCTTTTGATTCCGTTTCTTACACACTCTCCCAAACTCATTCGCCAAGCCTTGCAGTTCCCCTTCGTCTTCACTTAACGACACAGTATCATCTGCAAACAACAGTACAGGAAATTTCCAAACGCTACCCTCTCTCACTAGGGCCACTCCAACATCCACTGCCCTACCTTGTATCTCTTTTATAACCCCATCCATATACAGACTGAACAACCACGGAGACATGACATATCCCTGTTTCAATCCAACATTCAGAGAGAAAAATTCAGTCAGTTCACAATCCATACGCAGTGCAGCCTTAGCACCTTCATACATACATTTCACGGCATTCAGCTACTTCCCATTTACTCCATATCTATAGAAGAAGAAGTGTCGGGGAATCTCGAATTTGGATGTCTTTTTAGTTTTTTTTTTTTATCTCTCAGGACCCAAAAGAATTTAATGTAGCTTAACCTGTCGTAATGGAGGAGGTGGAAATGTATAACAGATAAAATATTACAACAACGTATCCTTAGCTTCACCTTAAATCCTTCAGCTTTCGTGCATCGACATGTGACGAGACAAACTGTGTGATCTGTCTGGTAAATTACCAATATGCTGGGAATCGAACCAGGGACTCTCAGATGAGAGCCAGGCAGCATACCACTACACCACGACCAGGTAAAAGTTAACTCACGTTGTCACAATCTTGTAACCAACGTCCCTCCGCCCCCACTGTGGGCATCAAGAGGATGAGTTAACCCCCTGGCACTCGGGCAAGTAGATGCTTTTAATCTATCCCAAGTACTTACGGCAAGTCAGAATGAAGGGAGAAACCTGTACTGTACACAGGAAAAATCATCTGGTAAATTACCAATATGCTGGGAATCGAACCAGGGACTCTCAGATGAGAGCCAGGCAGCATACCACTACACCACGACCAGGTAAAGTTAACTCACGTTGTCACAATCTTGTAACCAACGTCCCTCCGCCCCCACTGTGGGCATCAAGAGGATGAGTTAACCCCCTGGCACTCGGGCAAGTAGATACTTTTAATCTATCCCAAGCACTTACGGCAAGTCAGATGATTTTTCCTGTGTACAGTACAGGTTTCTCCCTTCATTCTGACTTGCCGTAAGTGCTTGGGATAGATTAAAAGCATCTACTTGCCCGAGTGCCAGGGGGTTAACTCATCCTCTTGATGCCCACAGTGGGGGCGGAGGGACGTTGGTTACAAGATTGTGACAACATAAGTTAACTTTTACCTGGTCGTGGTGTAGTGGTATGCTGCCTGGCTCTCATCTGAGAGTCCCTGGTTCGATTCCCAGCATATTGGTAATTTACCAGATGATTTTTCCTGTGTACAGTACAGGTTTCTCCCTTCATGTGTGATCTGTACTTTCAAAACATCTTGACCTTCTCTCCATCTTTACCCTTTTAGCCTCAAGGAGCGGAGAGGGGGAGGGGAGGAGGGAATGGGAAGAGGAGGAGAGAAAGGGGAAAGACGTTCTTCAGGGCTGAATGAAATCGTCTGATGTTAGTAAGAACTTAACTCGCCCAGTTCAGCAAAATTTTCCCTACGTTTTTGACGGGATTCGAGACAGCGCAAGAAAACAATACTTCTTTCACTTTTCTTGGCGGAGATTTTCCTCCCTTTTTTGCAGTTGATATCCCGTAGCTTGGCGGCAAAAAAAGACAATACCACTTCTATTCTTCCTTTCCATGGCGCTTCTTCGTGACCAGTGCTATGTTCCTATCTCAATCTCTTTTGTTTCTTCTCTAAATCACATCACATTTGGCACAGTTTTTCCTTGGGCCACTACTCCCAGACATCCTTCTCATTTTTTTATTATAGGCTTTTTATTTATTTATTTATTTATTCATTGGAGGATGGAGGAGTCAAAGGTAACCCACACACACACACACACACACACACACACTCAAATTTTGGGACCCTGTTCTTGTATATTCATCAGTGATCATGATAATTTGTACAGAGGTTTGTCAGTGTATTGTAGCTGTGTGGAGACCATCTTGCACTCCCTTGGCAACGTTGGTAATGTTGGCAATGTTGGAAATATAAAGCTTGTGGAATTTTGAAACGCATCCCTGACTTACAGCAAGAAGTACATATTGTGAATTTGATGCAAAGACACTGAATTTGATATAAACAAACAACCCGTCCTTCACTAATACACGTGTGGGAGTATGATGGATGGATATACCTTATGTCTCACTCAGCATACCTGTGGTCAGAGGTATGTCCGCATTGCAGGAATATACACCATTACTGAATTCTGACAACATTCCTTTCACCTTTACCTGGCTCGGAATTTTGGCCATTTGTAGCTTGTTTCATGTAGCTGAGTTGTAGAATAGAAACTACTATGGCTCTATATCCCTTCTATGGCACTTCTTCGTGACTAGCATCTTATTCTAGGGTTAATCTGTTGCTATAAATCAGTTTTCAAGATGGAGAGATGGTAATTTTAGACCCAGTGAGAGTAAAAATAGAATAGGGTTTTAAAACGGTAAATTTGCTCTCTCTCTCTCTCTCTCTCTCTCTCTCTCTCTCTCTCTCTCTCTCTCTCTCTCTCTCTCTCACACACACACACACACACACAATCATCACGACTCCCCACCTCAGTCTCATCTCTCTCTCTGCAAGTCATCATTTTTGCAATTACATTATCAAGCTTTATATCCTCTTAATTATCCGACCTCTCCCTTAACCCCTGATATCCGGCGAATTATTCTTCAGTTAATTCATGCTTATAATGACGATTTTTTTTTATCTACTTGGGAGAGCTCCTCGTGGTGAAGGGGTTATATCTATCTTGAAATTTGGTTGATAGACAGGGGGGTCCATACATAACACTCCCCTTGCACTCCACTAAGCTATTTCTCTCGTGCTGCAGGGACGGCTCAGCTTTATCAATGTCTACCCTGTATCATTTATCTACCCCCGCTGCAACACCAACGCCCACACAAGCAGACTGAGCCGCCCAAACACATAAGATACCACAGACGAATTTCAAGTGAGGTTCAGTATTCGTACTACCCTATGTAACCCCAATCGCAATCTGACTTCTCCCTAGCTGAATAAGAGTGTGTGTGTGTGTGTGTGTGTGTGTGTGTGTGTGTGTGTGTGTGTGTGTGTGTGTGTGTGTGTGTGTGTGTGTGTGTGTGTGAGAGAGAGAGAGAGAGAGAGAGAGAGACCTCCAGACGACTCCATTGTCTCTGGGAAATCCTCTTACATAAATCTTCTCACTGCGATTTTTTTTCTCTGCTCTGGTATTCCTTTTGGCACCTGGCGATTTTCTTCAGCCTTAGGAAAGAGAGAGAGAGAGAGAGAGAGAGAGAGAGAGGCCTCGCAAACACCCCTCACTACTCTTGTTTTTGCTGTTCCACGTATGTACATTGAGAGGGAGTAAAATTCATCGCTGAATATCTGCTGAAGTTGGTTTATCTTCACTTGACACAGATCTCCATCCTCCTGTGTGTTGTGTGTGTGTGTGTGTGTGTGTGTGTGTTCTTACCTAATTGTTCTTACCTAATCGTATCTTTACAGGAATGAGTCAAGCTCGTACTGCCCCGTGTCTTAAACCATATTTATCGTACATATCCTTAAATTTGTGAATTGTTTTGGCACACATTATTTCATTCGGTAGCGCATTCCATTGATCAATTACTCTGTTTGGGAAACTGAATTTCCTTACGTCTTTATCACCTCTCTTCTTATGCAGTTTTTTGCAGTGTCCTCTTGCTGATGCTTCCCGGTATGTTAAGTAATCATTTATGTCTATTTTCTCCTTCCCTGATATGCACTTATATAGCATTATCATGTCACCTCTTTTCCTTCTCTCCTGTAGTGTTGGTAGATTCAGTTTATTTAGTCTTTCTTCGTACCTTAGATCCCTTAAGCTTGGTACCCATCTTGTAGCGGCCTTTTCAACTTTTTCAATCTTGTCTGTGTTTTTTGAGATGAGGACTCCAGACTACTGATGCATATTCCAGGGTTGGTCTAATGAATGATGTTATTATCCTTCTTAGCATGTCTTCATTTATGTATGTGAATGCTATTCTCATATTTGCAAGCAGTGTATACATGTTCCGTACCTTCTCGCTGATGTGGTCAGCCGGAGATAGTCTGTTATTGATAATCACACCTAGGTCCTTCTCTCTTTCTGATGTGTATAGGGTTTTATTTCCTAACTTATAATCCCAATCAGGTCTTTTTCCACTTTTACCAAACTTGATTACATGACACTTGTCCACATTGAATTCCATTTGCCATGTATTACTCCATTCATGAAGTTTATTTAATTCTTCTTGTAGCTCTTTACAAGAGTCTGTGTTAGTAATTCTCCTTTGTATTTTTGCATCATCTGCAAACATATTCAGATAGCTCTCATTTCCAATGTTACTGTTTATATCATTTATATACACTAAAAACATGATTAGTTCCAGCACTGAACCCTGTGGTACTCCACTAGTCACCTCTTTCCATTATGAGTAGTTTCCTCTTAGTACTGTTCTCATTTCTCTTTTTATGAGAAAATCTTGCATCCAACAAAACAGTTTGCCTTCAATTCCTCTTTGATGGTACAGTTTCCATAAAAGTCTTTGGTGTGGTACTGTGTCAAATGCTTTCTTGAAATCTAAATAGATACTGTCCACCCATCCTTCCCTTTCCTGTATTGTGTTTGTTACTCTGTCATAGTAGCTCAACAGATTAGTAACACATGATTTTCCTTTTCTGAAACCAAACTGTCTTTCTGTTATCATACTGTGTTCTTCTAGATGATTTACCCAAGCTTTTCTTATAAGCTTTTCTAATACCTTGCTTACAACACTGGTCAGTGATACTGGTCGGTAGTTGAGTGGATTTTGTCTATTTCCTTTCTTGAATAAGGGGACAATATTTGCTTTCTTCCAAATATCAGGTAGTTTACCTTGACTCAAGGATTTCTTGAAAATTAAAAATAATGGTTTACTTGACTCCTTTGCACATTCTCGTAATACCCAACATGAAATTTCATCAGGACCACTTGCTTTTCCTCTGTCTAATCTACTTAACTCCTCCTGTAATACTTTTTCTGATATTTGTATGTCTGGTAGTATGTGTGGACATGCATGTTCCACATAGTCCCTCTCAAAATTTTTTTCTTCTGTAAAAACTAATTGGAAACTCTTATTTAGCGCTTCACAAATATCTTTCTCTTGCGTATAAGTGATTCCCTCGTCCGTAATGGATTGTATTATATCTTTTACTTTGGTTTTGCTTCTGATGTAGCTGTAAAACAGATTTGGTTGATCACTACTTTTATTTATTATATCCTTCTCAAACTGTTTTTGGGCTTCCCTCCTTGTTCTTGTATAATCGTTTCTTGCCTGTTTGTAATTATTATACGCCCTTTCACTATTGTGTCTTCTGTATCTATTCCACAACAAATCTCTTGTTTCTTTTGAATTTTTACATTCTGTATTGAACCATTTCAGTATTTTCTTATCTACTTCTTTGTGCTCTGGGATGTACTTCTGGACTCCTATTTCATAAAATTCACAGAATTTTTTATATACAGCATTTAAATCTTGTCCTCTAAGCTCATTTTCCCAATCAACTTCTAAGAAATACTTCTTTAGGTCTTGATAATTTCCCTTTTTACAGTTTAGGCTCTTTTTGTAACTTTCATTGCTGTTAACTACGTCATATGCTATCCTGAAGTTGTAATTTAGTACTGCATGATCGCTTTTGCCGAGTGGAGGGTGATATATTAAACTGTCAATATCATTTTCTTGCCTAGTAAATATTAGATCTAGCACTGAAGGTACATCGAGTCCTCTTTTTCTGGTGGTTTCCCTCACATGTTGCGATAGGAAAAACTCTTGCACGAGATCCAGGAGCTTTTGGCCCCGACAGCTTTCTTGGCTAATTATATCTAGAGTATTCCAATTTATATTTGTATTAAAATCTCCAGTTAGTATAATTCTTTCCGATTTCTCTTCCATTTTATGTAGTAATGATCTTAAACTCTGAATTGTACTCTGTGCCAGGTCCTCATATTCGTCTCTTTCCCATGTGTTTGATCTGGGTGGCATGTACAAATTGGCTACAATTACATTACCTTCAGATGTGTTGATCTCTACTGCAATCAGTTCTACTTGTGATGGTATATCTAGTTTTATTTCACTGACTTTTAGATTTTTCTTAGTTAATATTATAATTCCTCCTCCTTTTTTTTTTTTTTTAATTCTGTTTCTTGTGTGTGTGTGTGTGTGTGTGTGTGTGTGTGAATGAGTAAGTGAGTGAGTGGTTTTGTGTGTGTGTGTGTGTGTGTGTGTGTGTGTGTGTGTGTGTGTGTGTTTTGCCCACGTAACTCATCGCACGAAAAAAGACGGTGCTATGGCTCTACACTTATCCCACAGCACTT
>NC_137061.1:9112864-9132864 GCF_032717465.1 Coenobita brevimanus | reverse complement strand
ATATGACAGAAGAGGTGAAAATACTAAGCCTCTCTCAGCTTAGGAATAATAGCCAGCAGAGGAAAGTGACAAGCAGATGGGGTGAAATTTTAAAATAAACATATCAAGCTCCTCCTTATAAACGCATCGCATGTAAAAACTAATTATTTTTTTCTTTTACTTCTTCCTCTTGTTACTTTGCACACCGCGCTACTACAGAAATAATGAAGGCTGGCTTTTCTCTCTCTCTCTCTCTCTCTCTCTAGGCCACAGAACCGTATACTAAGAGCGGGAATTTAGGGGCAATGAAGGCTCCGCAACACCTTCACTGTGGTGATTTACTCCTGTCACACCTTGCTATTCTATTTTACATTGCTGAAGGTAGTCCGTAAGTAGCGCTTCACTAGACACTCACTTGGGGTCATCCTGTGTGTTGCGGGCACGGCTCAGTCTGCTGGTGTGGGCGTGGGTGCAGCAATAGGAATGAAGTGAATAAATGATACAGGATAGACACTGGTAACGCTGACTGAGCCGTCCCAGCAGAACACAAGGAAGGGGAGCGCTATATTTGAACCACCCTGTATCTCGTGTTTTTTTCGCCTCCTTACGCCGGATATTCGTAAGTAAATGGGGAGAATGAATCACTGAGGAGAAAGTGTTGCGGAATCTTCAAAAACCACTGTGAATATTCTTCGTGGTAAACGAGCCTACTTAACACCTTTCCCTTAGTGATTTGTTTCGATATTACACCCTTTTATTTCGCTATTATACCCTTTCATTCCCTTGTGCGTTACTGGGGCGAACTGTGTCGATACATAAATAGAATATCGAGGTGCAAATTGAAGAATAAATCGCAAAGAAAACGGTGTTAGGAAGCCCCCCAGATCAACCTAGAATGCGTCCCCTCTCCTCGTGGTGTTAGGAGACTCTCTCGCACCATGTCCTAGCCAGGCTGTTTTCATCTGAGGGCACTGGGTCACTGGCACAACCTGGATATTAAGTCGTGGCTGCATCAAATTCTGCCAGCCTTGGTTATGAGGTGTGACTGAGTCTCCTTGGTTGCTAAACACATCAAGCCTGCACTTTACCTACAGTATACTCCGTCACTGACTGAGCTAAAAGGGGTTAGGGATCTTTATCAGGTCAGGGTTGTTGTTGTTGTTGTTGTTGTTCTACCACGGTCTGTCTTATTGATCAGACCTGTCAACCGCTGGAAAGCATCCGCCCCTGCAAGATCATCCCGTGCAGTGACCCTATGTTCCGATTTGGCTGATGGTGTCTCGCCACAGCGAGGCGCGGGGATTAGTGTGGAGGATTGGTTCCTGGGTGGATGCTGCATTTGCGACTCACCATCAAATTAACAAGGACACCACAGTAGGCTCCATGTCACCCCGTTATTTGGTTATATGGTTACCACCCAGCATAATAAATGGTTTCCTGAGTTACAGGAAACCATTTCTTTCGACACTCAGTGTAAAGCCACCTGAAGTGGAAAGAAGAGTAATAAATAGTGACAAAGAATGGAGGTGAGGAGGACTGACACAGTAAATTAATATATCACATGAAAGAAGAAGTAGGCAACACTACATCAAGTGAGTGGATGATGTGCGTCCCCAACTACCACCTTCAGGCCAGAATAAATGCACTATAATATAGGATATTACACGGCTATATTCCCTCTTGGATTAGTTAGCATTCACTCTTGCATTTAAGACGAGGATGACCAGTGCCTCTCCCCTGAAGGACATTATAAGAGCAATAGTACCAAACACATTCAACTGGAGCGCCTTAACCTCCCTGATGCTAGACCACCAGGCGTCCACTTGTTGGTCTTACGGGTAAATGGCTTCTTGGAGCACATAAACAATCGAGTGAGTGGATGGTTAGTGGGTTGGAGACAGGATCAGGACCAGGACGGGTTCTGTACAAAGTTTGAACATATTGAACCCACCCGAAAACCAGTTCCTAGACAAATAAAAACCACCTTAAAACCAGACTTAGCATATAAAAACCACCTGAAACCAAACACTTAACAAAAAAACCACCTGAAAACCAGACTTAACATATAAAAACCACCTGAAAACCAGACTGAGCATATAAAAACCACCTGAAACCAATTACTAACCATGTAAAAACCACCTGAAACCAAAGACTTAGGTGAGAATCAATCTTTTCTTTTTTTCTCTCTTTTTTTTTTTTACACATTGGTATTGCAAGCTTGAGGTAAATAAGGAAGTGGCATTTACACAGAAACATAAATCTGTCTGTTAGTTCCTTGAGTACTAGGGATGAGCAGGGAGTTAGAGAAGACAGTCTGGCAATAGCAAAAAGTAAAATAGGAAGAGAGGACACTGTATTGAAAGTAATAATATTCAGTTTCCCCTTCACTACGAAATTCCTCCCTTCAGACCAACATCAGCAGACGATAGCAAGAGCATAAGACAGTAGTGAAGGGGTGTAATCAGTGAAGCAGATATTCTTCGTTATATTTATTAAGACACACAGGAGAAGGAAAAAATTATCATCAACAAGGAAGCTAATAATAATACACACCACGACACAGATGCGTATATTTGCCCAGTTCTCTCAAATAAGGTATAATTCATCTCTATTTTCATCTCTAAAAAGCTCCTGTCATTTCACCAACACCTTCCATATGTACACAAATTGACCACTGGCTGAGATTAAAATATATATGTATAGAAAAATATATAATGCGTTAAATATACATGGATAATTGTTAATGTTCGTTCACCCTCTCAGCACGAGGACATGCTTTCTCATTTTCCTCTTGCTGTCTTCAAGCGATTTTATTCAGCTTAGGTGTGACAATTAGGGGTCAGGGCGTTAGACAGCCTCCCTTGATCCGTTCCCTGTTGCTGTTGCTGTTTTTGCGGCCCCAGACTCCTTATCTGGACGCTGACTCGGTGGACTGCTGACTGAGGATGCCCTTATGCAGTCCACCATCTTCCTTTCCGAGAACAGAGAGGGAAGTGAAGGACTTTCGTATAATTGGGCAGAGGACCCACCCAGTTATAGCGGTGCTATCGCGTGAGGGCGTCCTTTCCAGCACCATATGTTCCCTGTTAAGTTGAATGAAATCGTCTGTTGGCAGTAGGAGTAAAAACAAAGGCGTCCTCAGGCTGATGGGGTTTTAATATACAGACAGACTTCTTACACTTCGTTCGAGGCAACCTTTCAGGGAGGCAAACCCCTCCCTGTTCAATCGTCCTGGCATAATCAGTAGGCGGGCTTGGGACAGACGGTTTTGTAGGTGTGGCGGGTCTTGTATACGGTGTTGATCTGGGGTACATACTCCTTCTGGTACTCGGTTTGGTACTTTACTTGCGTCTTGGTGATGTAATTGGGCTTGTACACGGTCTTGTACACGGGCTGGTACTGCACTTCGGTCTTGTAGATGGTCTGGTACTGGGTGTTGGTGATGTACTTGGGGATGTACTGGACGTGGGTGGAGTAGTGGGTGTGGTAGTGGGTGTGGTACCTGGTGCTGTACTTCGTTACATAGTTCACCTGGGTCTTGTACACTGTTTCCGTGATGTACTGGGGCACGTAGTTGGTCTTGTACACGGTGTTGTACAGGGTGTTGTACTGCGTGTGGTACAGTGTAGTTGGGACGTACTGCTGCTTGTGAACCGTTTTGTACACTGGTACCTGCAACAGAAATGTAACTCCTTCGTCAGTGATGGTAGTACAAACGTGTTACTGTAATTATTGATATGTTTTTGTATTTACCCCTTCATTACGATTATGTGTTTTTGTAGCTAATTCTTGCTGCCAACAGGTTATTTTATTTAACTTACGAGAGGCCAGTGATTATGGAGGAACTGTTAAAATGAATACCCAGCCCCTCCACATCGTAAAATCCACCCTAAGTCGGAAAAGGGTCTGCAGTTAGCAAGAATAAATTCAAAAAAACGTCCTCGAGATGATGAGGTTGATACTGGAATAATACATGGATTCAAAGGCCCAGTTATCAGTAGAATTACAGTTGAAGGAAGAGTGACTATATTCCAATTTTTAATGAGTTTAAGTTTTGATTTATTTTCAAAAGTTCCCCAACTACTCAATTCAATTTTCAGAGCTACGTGAGAGCAGACACAAAGATCCCAGACTATAATACTTAAAACATTTTGTTTATTTATTTATATACTTATTTCTGCATCCGACATCTAAGCTTGTAAGGGATGACACGATACCAGAATACGAAAAAATTATAAAATATTGACTCAGCTTTCTGTGGATTTTACAAGCTTTTCAATTATTCTTTCTCTTATGGAGCCTCACTGGCCGGACCTGTGTGAGGTAAGGTTAAGATAGGCTAGGTTAGGGTAGGGTAGGGTAAATTAGGCTAGGTTAGGTTAGGTTAGGTTGGGTTAGGTTAGAGTCGATTATGCTAGACTGGATTAGGGTAAGTTTAAGTAAATGAATTTAGGCTGGTTTGAGTATGGTTGAGTTAGAGTAGGTGTGTGGAGGTTCGGCTGCGTTAAATAGGTAGAGTTAGGTCAGGTATGGTGGGGGGTATAATGAACTGACCTGCTGGACTTGGGTGAGGTAGTGAGTCTTGTAGTAAGTCTCAGGGTAGCATGGTGGTGGGTAGCCTGGCTTAGCCTCAGCCTTAGCCTCAGCCTCAGCCTCTGCATCAGCCACAACCACAGCTGCCACCACTGCCAGCACCACCACCACACCACGGACACACGCTGACAACATCTGACACCAACACAACAATTACAATCACAAATAACATTAATAACAGTGTGACTCTATTTACCCTTGTCACTGTATGTTTATAATAACGCTAAAATCATCAATTAATTTCAATATGCAACTACTGCAGCTTCAAGTGACGTTTTTGTTAGACTAATTTGGTGAAGTTACGTCGTACCTTCGTCATTCAGTAAGTGTAATGAACAACTCATGACTGGTGACGAAATTGAAACAGTTTAGCGGGTACGTTACCACATCAAATAATACGGGGCAATATTCATTTGGTTCTTATTAGTGAATGCCTGACAGTGATAGCAGGCTAAGTACTGTACGGATGGAAACTATGATGACATAAAATTGCCACTGCACTGATGAAGACTAGAATGAGTAACCATGGTGTGTAGTGAAATGATCCCCACACAACTCCATTAGTTTGTGTGTAGCGACAATTTACGTCTCTGCTTGTATAATTCATAGCAGGTGGTCTCATAATACCTAGACATAGCATCATTGTCAAAGTTATTAAATGATGAATATGCTATCTATCTATCTATCTATTGCCAGACGCCATAATCCCGTAAGGGGTGGCCATTTGACTTTGAGTTATTTGTTTTACGGGGAGGGGCACCAACCCTCCACCAACCCACTTGTTGACACGTAGGGAGCACGTATGGTTGGTTTTATGTTTACCACCCAGCGTTGTTAATGGTTTCTTGGCTTACAGGAAACCATTAGGCTTGTCACTCAATGTACAGCCACCCGTAAAGGAAAGGAAATCAGTAAAAAGTGACAGGAAAGATGAGAGTAACAGGAAGAGAGGAGGGCAGGCAGAGAAAAAGAATGATAAAGGCTAAAGAAGAAGTAGGCAGCACTACATCAAGTGAGTGGATGATGTCGCCACCACCTACCATTATGATTATACTAATTAATTAAATGGAAGCGAAAATCATCTTACATCAGTGTAGTGAGCTTAGCAGTTACTTGTGAAATATACCAATACTAATCACCTCGCCAGATGTCCTGTGCTAAACTAACTTATAATCCTATCCAGTTACTAACATTCTTTTAAAGTCACCCTGGCCTCACCTCTAGCCCGTGTAACATTCATGACCTTTCCTCTCTACATGGACAGTTGTGATCTGTTTTTCAAGATGCAAATATGGTTCTGTTTCATTGCCTGACCTTATCTTGGCCTTCCCCCTCTTTAAGATCAATATATTTTTCTCCCACAGTTCACAGATGATGCTGAACCGACCTGTGACTCCCTATCTCAAATTTTTTTTCTTTTTTTTTTCTTTTTTTGTGGAGTACAGGAAAGTATCGTCCTTTATCTCTGCAAGTTAATATTCTTGTTACCCTGTGAGGTACAAAATTAATGACACTGACTACTATCTGACCTTCCTGAACTATCACATATATTGTTGACACTAGGTATGTATGTATGTATCTGTGTATGTATATGTATGTATGTATGTATGTGTATGTATGTATGTATGCGTATGTATGTATGTATGTATCTATGTATCTATCTATCTATGTATATGTATGTATGTAAGTTGAGAAGCCTTACAAACCATCTTCAGGAAACTGTGTACGCAACCACTGGGGTCCAACAGCTGGTATTCTGTGTTTGGTCTAGATTAATGTCCTCTGAGGGGATGTTTTGGCCACCACCTGCGACGGCTTCGTTAGTGAAATATGGGTGGCAGGGTGCATAGACCTTTACAAACTGTGTGTGTCCATGTGCGTGGGTGAGACCAATGCCGTCACAGTTGGCAGCAAAGTCGCCACGTAAAAGGTCACGCCCACACAAGGTCAAATGCCTTCGTGAGTGTAGCGAGCAATAAGTCTGTCTTCTCTATAAGTTCTAAAAGTTTATATTTTTTTCTTACACAGTTTGAAATATCGATTCTAATGGGATGTTTAAACTTACTTGACCTCTCCTCTTTTTTTAGTTAATTTTTCCTTCCTCTGCACAGCATCAATGACCCTGCTGATCTGACCTCTCTACATCGATGACCTGACCTTCCTTTTCTATAGGTAAATATTTCTGTTCCACTGTGGTGACCTCTCTGTGACCTTCCTGACCTCTTCTCCCTAAGTTCATTTTCTTTCTTCCACGGTTAAGTGACCTTCTGACCTCCTCGTTGTTTAACTTCATTTTTTCTTCCACATTGTAGTAGTAATGGCTGTGTTGACCTGTGTGTGTGTGTGTGTGTGTGTGTGTGTGTGTGTGTGTGTGTGTGTGTGTGTGTGTGTGTGTGTGTGTTTACCTTTGCTGGCTGTCTCTGCTGGTGTGACGAGAACACTGACACCATGAACCGTGAGTGAGCTTTATATATACCGAGGTTAGCTGAGGTGAGGAGAGCTTTCCATGGGGTGAACAGGCCTGCATGGACCAACACACACCCCACCCACACCCCACCCACACCCCACCCTACTTGCAGCCTCACCACACCCCACCCCACCCCACCCAAAGCCCCACCCCAACCCACCCCCACTACCTCGACATCTTGCCTGTCACGCTCTCTGTCATAGCTAACCCTTTTCTCCCCCATCCCCCACTCTCCCCTCCACGCTTGACCCCTCCATCTCCCCTCCCCCTAGTTTTCCCTCCCCCTCCTCTCTCACTCATATCTCTACGCCTGCTCCCCCTCCCCTGCCCCCAGCTTCACACCCCACCTACCTAGATCAGATTGTAATATTTCCCCCCCCCCTCCCCATCCCTGTGTCTGCATACTCCACTCACTGCAATATCTCTCTTTACTCTCCCTCTCCTTTCTCTTCCCTCTTTGCCTCCCCCCACCCCACCCCTCTCCCCTCATCTCTTGTCCCCCATCCCTCCCTCTTCTCGTGTCCCCTCCCTACCCCCCACCCCGTTTACCCTCCACCTCCACCCCACACCCATACCATATCTACATCGCCTGATCTCCCATTCTCTCATCCTCCCCCTTCCTTCCTACCCTCTGTTCTGTTATACCTCGTCCTTCCATCCCCAACCCCCCTATTCCTATTAGATACCATCCCTCGCATCCACCCCCCCTCCCTCACCATACCTCACCCTTCACCCTCTTTTTGCTCCCACCCCTTCTCATCTCATCCACACACCCACACCCATCCCAGCATCACAGCACCTCACTCGTCCCCCCTCCTTCACACACACACACACACACACACACACACACACACACATTCCTGTCCGTCTTGTGTGACCCACCAGCGCTCCTTGATTACATGCATTTTGTGAATATATTCGAGTGCATGCAAGCTGGTATCTCTCATTGTTTTCACCTCCCTCTCACTTCCCCCTCTCCACCACCTTTCATCATCCCCGGCCACTCCCAGCATCCATCATTGCTAACAAATTTGACGTGAGTATTTTGCATGAAGGTGACACAATGAATTATAATATGCTTTTTGTGTAGCAGTCTCCTTTCCCACAATGGTGCATTTTTTTTTTTTTTTTTTTGAGATTAATGCATTGTTTTCTCGCTTGGAGGATTAGCAGATTTCACAGCCTAAAAATCCTCCTAAGCTGAATTAAAGTGTCTAGTGGCAGCAAGAATGAACTGGAAAAATGTTGTCTGAAAAAGAGTGTTTCCGTCTCTATAATTACGTTCCATGTCTCTCATCCCGGCCACCGATGCAACGCGTGTGACCTGCTTGTGTTGCTTGGGTGTGTTGCTGTGCCTGATGCTATGCTATGTGTGTCTGCCTCAGCCAGTAATGTGTTGCAAGATTGTCACGTTTCTCACAAGGTCCCCAAAATGGTCGAAGTACCGGTATGCCAATTTGGTCTTCAAGTACAGTGACCTCCTTTTCGTTAAATTCTTGCAGCCACCGGTAGATCTGACCCTCGGTAGGAGATATAGATAAATAGATAGATATATTCATGGAGAGAGAGAGAGAGAGAGAGAGAGAGAGAGAGAGAGAGAGAGAGAGAGAGATCTTATAGGGAAAGATTAAGAACAGTCTCCATTTTCCCCATCAATACTATGCTTCCCCCCCCCCTCAGTTCGACAGAGTGAGCAAGGCATGATCTTTTATTCAGAGGAAAAGGAGGGGGAAGAGGAAGAGGAGGAGGAGAAGGAGGAGGAAGAGGAGAAGGAAGAGAATGAAAGAAGTTGAAACCCAAAACGTTACAGAAAACCAATTTGGAGATAATGATTATTGTAAAAAAAAAAAAAAAATCTCCCAAGCGCTAACTATGGTATTATTTGGGTTTGCTGTGAGTCTCTGGGCGTATATTCTGATCGGTTAAGAATGCTATCTAACACCTGTTCCTTTGCGATTTATTTTTTGATACTATTGGCAATTACCTTTTTGTACGTTATTTATGCAGAGTATGGCGATATTAGAAAGATTTACATAACGCTGAAGGGGACAGTAAGGTGTAATAAACGGAATAAATCGCTCAGGAAAAGGTGTTAGGGAGCTTCCTCAACCGACGAGAATACGGGCCTAAGTTTTATAGAGTTTCCCCCTGGATTTGTGGGCACTACAAAATTGCTGTTTATTTTCTTGCCTCTATTAAATTATTGAAATTAATTTTTAAAAGATGTCCCTAGCAGTGAACGGAATATAAGCGACCTCCATCGACCCCTTCATTACGTATATATCCTTTTTTTTTATTATTATTATTATTCCTGCCACCAAGCAATATAAATAATTTTGGGGAAGAATTTACACATCGAACAATTAAAACAAAAATCCTCAAGAAGCTAAACAACACAGTACTCTATATATTAAAGGATATTTCGTAAACACACACACACACACACACACACACACAAATATACTCTCTGTACCCCATTAGCAATTTTCGTTCAGGTATCGTGGTTACCTATGCTTGGGTGATCTGGCTGCCAATTACCTAGACCACACCTTGACCTTGCCTTATTATATCACCTCAGTTACCCTCAAGGTGGTCCGGGATTTCCCTTAAATCCTTTCAGCCCGAGAACGCCACTTGCCCTGAAATTTTATTGCTTTCAGACGATTTTATTCAGCTGATTAGGGGGCATGGTGGTAGTGAAAGGATTGGTGAAGGCTGTCTCGCACCTTTAAAGTTCCAAAAGCCCCTGTCTTCGTATCTGGGACTGAAATAGGGACCTCCATGGTAAATTAGACGGTTGAGTGTGCGTGTAGTCCTTCGTGCAGTCGATAGGTCTGATTCTAAGGCTTCTACTTTAGCCCACATAAGATCTTTGTTTAGGATCTCCTCACCTCAGCCGGTTTGCACCCAGAACCGTTTTAGGGACCTTACTTGGCACAGTGACGGTTGCGTGTAGGAGTCTCGGGGAATATTTTGGGAATATTTTCCTTGGGCAGTATTCTAGGGGACATGGGAGGCTTCGTAACACCTCTTCCTTAGCGATTTATTTTGCATATTAGACCTGAAAATTGTCTTGTGTTATGTAGTTTTAATATCGATATAACTTTCATCAATCGCAAGGAGGTACTGAGGTGTAATGTGAAGAATAAGTCGCTATGAAAGAGGCGTTACGACATATCCGAAATCACCTAGAGTACTATCCTTGTCATTTACTCGAATTACCCTACTCATTAACGTGGGAGTGGGGTGGATAATTTAACACTGCCGTCCCCACAGCCACCGCCCTCTCTAGGGGGTGGGGGGATAAGCGCCCTTTGAGACCTGACTCCTGGCCTTTGGTTCCTTCTTCCTTGCATTAAAAAATAAAACCTATTCACCACTTCATTCTGATGACGTCTTACTGTTGGTACCTCCAGAAAGTTTTATTTTACTTAGCCGAGTCATGGGAAGTCTTTTATTATTATTATTATTATTATTATTATTATTATTATTATTATTATTATTATTATTATTATTATTATCATCATTATTATTATTATTGTTACTACTACTTCTACTACTACTACTACTACTTCTAGTATTAGTAGGAGGAGCATCAGTTTTATCATTAGTAGTAGTAGTAGTAGTAGTAGTCGCAATAGTAGTGGTAGTAGTAGTGGTAGTAGTAATAGTAGTAGTAGATGGAGTTGTTATTGTAATTCACTTTTCGTTATTTTTACCATCATTATTCATTAATTTATTTATATTATTGTTACTATATTATTTACATCAGGAAGGTCACACACTTGGGGGCGGGTAATCACAGTCTCCCTTAACCCATTCATTACGAGAGTTCTCCCTTAAGCTGAATAAGGGCACTGGGTAGAGGGAGAAGGAGGTGGAGGAGGTGAGGGAGGGAGGTGAGGGAAGAGAAGGTGAGGGTAAGGAAGGAGAGGGAGAAGGAGAAGAAAGGGAGGGATAAACGTGAAATGGAATGGATGCATGGGTAGGGAGGGGAAGATGTGGGCAGCGAAGGAAGGGGACGAAGGAGGAAGAAAGGAGAAGAGGGGAGGGGGGATCAGTGATGGGAGATGAAGGAAAAGGAACAGGAAGTGAGGAAGGGGAAAAAGAAGGAAGCAGGGAAGGAAAGAAGGAGACAGTGAAGGAGGGAAGGAACAGGGAGGTGGGGGGGGGTCAGTATCTCCAACCAATTCTGATTTACCAACAAATCCAGCACCTTTTTTCTTTATATATATCACCTCCTTGACACACATACCGTCATCACTCACAACGTTCTCACCTGTGCAGTATAACACCTTGCCTCTCCACGTCACCCTCACGGACACACACACAAGCAACCCGGTAATTTGTACACGACCAAAGGGTTCACGCTACCAGATTTTACCTTTAACTTGCTGAGTTTCGTGGGAGGGCTTGTGATACATTCTTTTTGACCTGCATAAGGGTAGGCTGGATATTAGTGAGTTTTGTGAATGGGAATATTGACTTTAAAATCCTTGTATGAAGACAGAGGCGGGATTGTAATAAGCTTCGTGGACTGGACTGTGATATTTTCTTTTTGATCCGAGTCAGGGAACTGGAGGTCACAAAGCAAATCCTTCTCAGATCTTATAATACTTTTCTCGCTTAATAATCCTTGTCCGAACGATGGGCATAAGCATTTTCTAATCAACAAAGGAATATATTTTTTTGCGTATATCTTGGAAATGTTTATATTTGGATAGTTTGAATATACACCAAATTTCTCTTTGCATTTTTCTTTCTTTCAATGTTGGGAGCACTGGATTATACCTATAAATTTCTTTCATAACATATATTATACTTGTCCATGAATTATATACTGTATCCAATATGTATGCAGGTATATAGATAGATAGATAGGTAGATAGACAAATAAATAGATAGGTAGATGGATAGACAGACAAATAAAGAGTTAGAGCGATAGACAGACTACAAACCAACTTCTTTTGCAATATCTTACGTAGTCATCAGTAACTTTTTTATCGTTAGCTTATATTTTGCAGGTGCGTGTAATACTATGACCTCAGAGAGAAGGCAGGTGGAGGTCACACAACCCCCCTTCCTCACACCTCCATCTCACACTGGCTATTAACCTTACTGACAGGTGTGCACTCATAGATATACGGCATCTTGAACAAAACATTACAGTCTCCTATTCTCTCCATTCTCTTATAAGCACTGTGCCCTGCTGTCTCAAAATCTACAGGTTGGTTCTGTGAATGTCTTTTGGGTTTGATACAAAAATACATTCTTAACATTAGGCCATTTTACCCAGATGCTTGAATAATACCATCCTTATTTCTCTGTATAATCCAATGTTATTTACTGAAAAGGAATATTTGTCAGTCTTTGGACTTTTCATTTTTTTTTTCCATTTTCGTATCGTGTATTGGTAAGAAAGATAGTGATTTGAAGATTATGATGATGATGATGGTAACTTTTCATTACTGTTTCCCTAATGAGAGAGAGAGAGAGAGAGAGAGAGAGAGAGAGAGAGAGAGAGAGAGAGAGAGAGAAAGAGAGAGAGAGAGATTTTAAGCCTCAGGAGTTAGCTACGGCCTTCATTAACCCATTCACTACGAGGCGTCCCCCATTAGAGAGAGAGAGAGAAAAAAAAAGAGGGAAGAAGAATCGTCTGTTGAGAGGAAATATAATAAAGTTTAAGGCTTTGATTGCACTAGGGTCTCTTCCTTTACTAATCAGTCTGCCTTCATGCTTCATTATTATTATTATTATTATTATTATTATTATTATTATTATTATTATTATTATCATTATTATTATTATTATTATTATTATTACTATTATTATTATCATTATTATTATTAATATTATTGTTATTATTACTATTATTATTATTATTATTATTATTATTATTATTATTATTATTATTAATTTTTATAATAATAATAATAATAATAATAATAATAATAATAATAATAATTATTATAGCATTTACAAGTGGTCAAGAAAAGCTGTGTGCTCTCCCCTCCCCCTCCCCCCTCCTCCCCCTCCTAATTTCTAAAAAGTATCTCTGGGAATAAAACCACCTGGAAAGAGCAAGAGGGACGCCGAAATGATGTCCTCGAGGGTGCAGGGGATCAACTCAGGGATTTTCTCTTTCTGTTATCGCTATTTCAGATAACTGTAACCCCTTCAGTACGATGACGTCTTGGTTATATTCTGACATTAGGAGAGAGAATTCGAAGAGATACGAAACAGCCTTCACTAAAACATAAGTAAATAGATAGATAGATGGATAGATAGGCAGATAGATAGAAAGATGGATAGATATAGATAGATAGATGGATAGATATAGATAGATGGATAAATGGATAGATAGATAGATAGAAAGATAGATAAATAGATACATAGATAGATAACTCTATCCCTACAAGAGGCCTCCCTCAGCTGAATAAAATCGTCTGGCCGCAGCAGTGGAAAAGGGATAGAAAAATGTTTAGTGGTCAGAACGTTCCAATCGGAGTGAGCGACTTGCACAGGTTTGAATCCCCTAGAGGTGAGAGGAGGCTTTTCAATCATGCCACTCGGGGAAGGGCGACTGGTCATCTACCCTTAAATGTACTCTAGTATCCCTTACCCTAGCCTCAGCACTACACTTGGAAGGTGAAATGTGGGATTGGCTACTATCGTTGTCTCTCTTGTCTTAGTAGTTTTCTTTTCCTCAGGGGTAACTCCACGAAATTGCCAAATCTCTCCAAGTTGATTAAAATCGTCTGTTAGAGCTGGCATTACACAGTGAATAAATCTGTCGCTGTCAGGGGGTTAAGGGAAATTCGAGTGATAGGAGAGTTACTGAGAAACTAAAATTAACTTCAATTATTTTATTTTTCGATCATATGTACATAATTCCTCCTAGGGTCATTTAACATCTTGCTATATAATTACAAGGTCAATGTAATAATAATAATAATAATGATAAGAGATAAATATATAACAGCGATTACCCAGTAGTGTACAGATAAAAAAAAAATAGCAATATAGCAGCGATTTTCCTGAAGCTCTTGAAGACACGCAAGGAGACTCACAGCCGCCAAAATTTGAGAGAGACATTTCGACTTACTCCTTCTATATGCGTGTTTTTAGACAGTTTTGAGGAGCATAGGGAGGTTCGAAGGTCTAAGAAAGAATGGATGACTGTGTGAAATACGAAGAGAAAGAGGAAGATTTGAAATGTAGCGAAGAATATGTGTTTTAATGTGAGCTGCTGTTAGTGAAAAAAGAAAATGGATATAGAAAACGAGAAACTGGGGTGAGAGTAGGAGTAGCGAGCCAATCTTTAACATGAATATCAGAGGCTGTAAAGTTTGCAAGAGAGAGAGAGAGAGAGAGAGAGAGAGAGGGCATCCACCTCCTTCTAAAGAGTGAAAAGTAGAATATACTGTAGTGTCAACCTTGAGGACTCCACGTTGCCATGACGAGGTCGGTGGTTGCAGATCTGGGTGTCAGGTCGGGATTTAAGTAACAAGGGAGCTCCGTAGCACCCTTCCTCTTGCTACTTATTCTGCATGTGATATCCGAAAATTCTCTTGCATGTTATTTATATAGCTTCAATTATCCACATAAATTGTATTATAGCATGCAGAATAAGTAGCTAAAGAAGAGGCATCACGGTATCTCCAGGGCTACTTAGTGTCCATAGGCGGGCTTGGGACAGTAGGTCTTATAGTTCACCACGTCCTTAACGGCCGTGATGTACTTAGGCACGTACTCAGTTTGGTAACGTGTCTGGTACTCCACACGGGTCTTGTACACGTAAACTGGGGTGTACTGGGTCTGGTAGTTGGTCTGGTAGATGACGTTGGTCTGGTACTTGGTCTGGTACTTGGTGTTCGTCACGTACTTGGGCACGTACTGGTTGATGGTGGTGTACTTGGTCTGGTACTGGGTCTGGTACTGGGTCTGGATCTTGGTTACATAGTTGACCTGAGTCGTATACACAATCTTAGTGACGTACTTGGGCACGTACTGCGTCTTGTACTGGGTCTGGTACTGGGTCTCGTCGTGGGTCTTGTACACGTTGGTAGGCACGACCACCTCCTTGTACTCTGTCTGGAACACTGGCACCTGGGAAGCAACAGAACACATCCTGGTCCATCAACACAGCACACAACAGGTAAAACGGAAGTACCTAATTAACACTACAACAGGTAAAACAAAAGTACCTAATTAATACTACAAATACATTCAATAACAAAACAAATCCTGGCTAAAATTACTGCTAGTTTTTATCGCATTTCTCAGATCTATGCTTTTATTAATGTACTGGATGTGTAGTGATAAAATAAAATACATATGAGGGATCAAAACATTCCATCTACTGCCACATGACGCATTTAGAGAGATGGCGTCCTAAAATACGAACTCTTTTCTTGGTTTAATCTAAGCTAGAAAAATGTCTTAAACGTTAATCGAAGGCAAATTGGTGGGGAATACACAAGAGGTAAATTTAATAGGCAAACACCCCTTTCCTAGTGCCTCTTAAGTATGATAAGGTGAACTAGGGCTGAAGAGGTTAAAATTCTTCCTCTCCAATATGGCTAAAGGGACCAAGTGTGATAGTAATGGTTGTACACACCTGACAAGTATGAGGAAGACAGGTGAGGGTTGAACCTGGCTTAATACACTCTCGACCCTACACCTACATACTGCTCCCTGTGCTTACAATCTACACCTAACACTTATGTACGTCTGATACTACACCCAGTACTTAAATTTATCCCCTAATACCTACATACATCCCCTAATACCTACACACACCCCTCATACTTACATGCTGGAGTTCTTTCTTGTAGGCCGTGACGTACTTGGTCTCTGGATAGCACTGAGGGGCGGGGTACCCGGGGTCTGCCTCTGCTGTTGCCTCGGGATCTGCTTCTGGTTTGGCCTCTGCCTCTGCTTCAGCACGCACCACAGCCACCACCAAAGCCGCCACCACCACACTGCTCCACCGCCACATCTGTAGGGACATAGCCATTAAGAAATACACAGGTGAACTTCTCTATCTACCTCTCTGTTGTTTGGAAACTTATGGGTCATATACTTAATTTCATAGTAGTTAAGCATTACTCCTGTCAAACTCATTTACCTGACTACCTCTGTGTCAGCTAACTACCTCTGTGTCAGCTAATCACCTGTGTCAGATAACTACTTCCGTGTCAGTTAACTACTTATGTGTTAGCTAATTACTTCTGTGTCAGCTGATTACCGCTCTACCACCCAAATATTTCCCTCTCATATATACTTTTACATCAAGTAACTCTCTACATAGATATTACGTTAAACGCTTGAATAATTGCTAAGTCAATTATTTTCAGGATAATTCATAGCTGTTGTCAGTGCGTCAGAAGTGATTATGTATCTCAGTGAAGTAATTAATTTGATTGTATTGTATGTATCTGGGTCAATTATCTTCTCATTTAAGGTGATGCAAACAATTCCATGCTGATCACAGGTTAGGCATGATCTTGTCTGCAGTTGTTTGAAAATAGCTTGCTTGGTGGTGGCCAGAAGTTAGGAATGTTTAGAATGTTGGTGGTCAGAAGTTAGGAATGCTTTGTTACAGGCGATCAAAAGTTAGGAATAAATTTGCTGCTGGCTTTCTAAAGTTAGGAATGACCTTGATGGAGGTGTTCTAAAGTTAGGAATGACCTTGATGGACGTGGTTAGAAGTTAGGAATGATTTTGCTGCGGGTGTTCAGAAGTTATGAGCGATTTTGTTGCACGTGTTCATAAGTTAGAAAGCGCTCTTGTTCCGGGTGTGGAGAACTAGGGATTTGCCAGTTGGCTTATGTGTCGTTGACCTGTGACATAAATCCCTAGAAGGTGTGTTGGTACCTTGGTGTAGTTCCTCTGGTCGAGTCAACTGCTGGACTATGATTCGGTGAGGGCGGCGGGGGTGTATATAGGCGCCGTCGGGTGTGTCGGTCGGGGGCGTGACCTCCCACACCAATACACAGGAGAGGGGGAGGGGGGAGAGGGAGAGAGAGGGAGGGAGAGAAGGAGGGAGAGGGTGGGGTCCGACAGTGCTTTCCTCCGTCATGCAATCAACTGGGAGAGACTGAGGGAGGGAAAGAGAGAGGTGAGGGAGGGAGGAAGGGGTCTATCAGTGCCTCCCTTCGTCATGTTGTCAGGTGAGAGAGAGAGTGGGGGGGGGGGAAAGAGGGAGAGAGGGATTAGATAGTGCCTCCCTCCGTCATGTAGTCAGTCAGGGAGGAGAGGGAGGGAGGGAGGAAAAAAGACTGAGATGGAGTGAGGGAAGGAGTGACAGGGATGCAAAGAGATGGGGGAGGGGTCAGATACTGGCTCCACTCGTCATGCAGGTGGGTGGACGGGGGAGGGGGAAGTGGCAGGTGACAGGGGAAGGGAAGGGGTGAAAGGAGGGGATGGGGGTGAGGTGGGAGAGGTGATATACGCATAGGTGTTTGTCACTGAGTTATGTTGATGCTGAGGTGGCCGGGGATTGCGAAAGAATATTGCAAAAGGTCATTTGAGAAGAAATCTTTGCCAGCATCACACACACAAGGAGGGAAAGAAAAACTGATAGATAACCTGCCTCCAGACACGATGCATTTAAGTTACTACTACTACTACTACTACTATTGGTACTACTGCTACTACTACTACTACTACTACTACTATTACTACTACCACTTTCTGGGCAAGGGCACAGAACATTATATATATTCTGCCACGCTCACCCTCCTCAACATATAAATACTACAAAGGATAGTGTGTTAGAGATCTTTGATGACACTCAGGTAATTGTACACTTTTATTGTTTACCTTGATGGAACAAATAGGTTATAGCCGTCAAGCCACAACAGACGTGAGACATAAACAAAAACACTGATGGGTTGTACTTGGAGGCGATTATACCAAATTAATTTAATACCTTGTGAAACAGGAAAAAACTTTAGATAGGAGAGGGATAAAAACTATTCATATTAACAAATCCTACTGTACTTACTGACAATATTAAACTCTGGCTGACACGAGCTGACTATCCACCTGATGAGAGCCCTGGGGGAAATGTAGGTGACCCTTAATACACCTGAGTTCGCTGTAAATGAGGTGTAAGGGTGGTGATACCTGGCGTGACATCACTCTTCGTCTATTGCATTAACTGGGTGGGGGAGGTGGTGTGCTGGAGTCCCACCCAGTTTCACACCAGTCCCACCCAGTTTCACACCAGTCCCACCCAGTTTCACATCAGTTCCACCCAGTTTCACACCAGTCCCACCCAATTTCACACCAGTTCCACCCAGTTTCACACCAGTCCCACCCAGTTTCACACCTGCTCTCATGAAGGAAGACCCAAAAGTATAACCGGTATTCAGGTCTTTCACTGCCATTAGGTCTATTTTTATCAATCATCAGGTCTTGGTCTTTAAAATATAAGGAAGAAGGAACCAAAGGCCAGAAACCCGCAAAATTGTTCTCTCCAAGAAAATATAAAAACAAGATAACAGCGAGCCAAATTCAAGATCCGTTCATATCGAGGTGCCTAGACACACTGCGTTTGAAAGACTGAGCATATGTATGTATGTGTGGTGTGTATATGTGTGTATGTATGTATGTATGTATGTATGTATGTATGTAAACAAGCATATTTTGTGTGTGGGTTTTGGAAGAAGTGAATCGATTTTAGTGCACATCGACCATAGTTCAAAGGTCATGCGTCAAGGTCAAAGGTCATGAATTTTTGACCCCAGTTTGATCAAAATTCACATATATATAATTTACGTGAGTCTGAAAAGAGGTGATTCGATTTTGGTGTAGAAAGGTCAAAGGTCAAAGTCTTAATTAGGTCGCTACGTCGTTATTATCTTTGAGTACTGAGTTATCTAAGCTTCTAGACGCCCTTATTTGTGATGAGGCTAAAAATAGACTTCATTAACACCTTCCATAAGATCACATTTTTCATTGCCTTCCTCGAACCATTAGTCTTTTTTTTTTACTTTGCTTTAGGACAAAATCTTTAGTGTGTTTAACAGCCCTCATCGGTCATGGACACTGTCAATCGCTGCGTCACATTACGTATAGTATATGAGCGACACATGACTGAACACAGCAACTCATTCAGTGTAGGGACCCGGGGCTAGGCTGCTGTGGCTTAAACTACTAAAATAGGTCAGGGTAGGTGACAGGCTTGGGTCTATAGTGGCACTGTACACACGCGAATAATATCCACTCATCCACTCGCGTCCTAAAGATTAAAACAGTTTGTCGGGATGAAGTATTTTTTTAGCTTCTTTCCTGCTGCCGCCAGAGAACATAATCCAGCAAAGGGGAAGCTGTCATAGTGAAGGGATTGGATTATATCACTTCTGTATAGCTTTCCTTTACCTTGACCCTAACTCACTAAGATGGAAGGGTACCAAAGGATTCAAGACTATTGTGCCAGCGTTTCACACACACACACACACACACACACACACACACACACACACACACACACACACACACACACACACACACACACACACACACACACACACACACACACACACACACACACACACACACACACACACACATCCATCTGTTCACATATACATACATACTAACGCACATGCATAAACAAAGAGGGAAGTGAAAAGGTAGCACACATATACAGAAACATACACCCACGAAAAAGGGAAACACACACACACACACACACACACACACACACACACACACACACACACACACACACACACACACACACACACACACACACACACACACACACACACACACACACACACACACACACACACACACACACACACACACACACACACACACACACACACACACACACACACAGGGCAGACACCTTACGTCGATTACAGGCCAAGTGAAGTAAACACGGGATCCAGTCTCTTTACTTATACACACCCTGGGAATTCTGATCCCCTTCCTCTATATTTAT